>NC_089877.1:52582500-52792500 GCF_040182565.1 Anser cygnoides | reverse complement strand
CCCAAAATAGTATATGTCTTTTGCAGTTAAATCAGAATAAGGTGATTTAGAAAGGGCAGATTCAAGAGAACAATAAAATACATCGTTCCTAGAGCTCTGCAAAACTTTCATAATGAAGCCTGAAGGCAAGGGGAATTCACCTGATTTTTTTTATATATTTTTTTTTTCGTACTGGAAATGGGTCCAGATTCCACAAAAAAGATTAGTTGATGCTTGCAGATTTTTCAGCTAACCTCATCAGAGTTTCCAGACACCTTTGCTAAGTTTCAAAGTTTCAACCTGGGCAATGCCTGGGTGAAACCCATACTGGTATAGGGCTTACCTACCTGACGAAGAAACTATAAGACTGAATAGACACTTACAGTATATCTGCCTGTCTTCAGAATTCCCCGTACTGAAGGGCAGACAAAGGTGCTTTAGCAAAAGGGTGCTTCACGTTTCTCCTTGAAAGTAGGACAAACTATCTCATATTCTATGTGTGCTGAAAATGTCCTCATGAAGCACTTGCACAGTAGTCAAATAGCAATTCACAGCCTCACTTAGTACATACTGATTTCTTCTCAAACACATACTGAAGATGAATGAAAAAATATTAAAGTCAGTACTCATCTCATAATTACACACCAGTACCATCCTAGTAAAATTAATAGTAAATTCCTCAAACCTGATTCACCACTATGGTAGTCCACTGATGGAATATGGACTGTCCCTGTCAAATCCTTGTTAAAGACAGAGGATTCAGATGAGCTTTACTTTGATATTTGTGGTTTATTTGAACCTGTATCTCAAAAGAACTGTCAAGCAGAGCAGGTATGTATTATATGCCTTATGCCACCTGTGTCTGCATAACCTCAGCAAGTGCAGCTTCATAGGTCCACCATTTGGCTTTAGGGAACAAACTCGAGAAGATCTGGCAGAATTGACCAGTGTGAAACAACCCACGCCTGGTGCATCCCACCACAGCAGGTCTCCAGTGATGCCCCTCTTTATTATGATAAGGAAAGGGGAAATACAACTACAGAGCTCAATGTCCTCTGTAGAGCCTTCATCAGGAAAATCCAGACTATTTCATACCTGCAGAAACTAACATTTTCTAAGGATCCACAATACAAAAGCAAACCTGGGAGTAAAATTCACTTTTGTGGATTTTATTTATTTATTTGCTTGTTTGTTTGTTTATTTATTTTTAGGAAGTGCACTAAGGAAACCTGTTTCCTTTTCTGAAGTGTTTAGTAGGCTAAATACACTTCTCATTACCCATTCTGATTTTCTGATATAGTTCATATACAATTGCTCTGCTTCCGCCTGCTCTCAATCTCCCCTCCCTTACTCCTATTCCCTATTTATAGGAAGTTATACAGGAAGAGAAGGAAAAAGCAGTAACCAGATATCTCACAACTGGGAAAGGAAAACAAAAAGAAAAACTGGTGGCATTTTTTAATTTATTTACTCATCCTAATTTTTCTCACAAGCCTCAGTTAAGCAAAGCTTTACAAAGACACTGTTGACTTCCCCTTTGTCTGTGAGACTTTTGCACGTAGAGAATAGCTCCAGGGCTACTCTAATCTCCCCAAGCCACTCAATTAGCATTCGACCCATTGTGAGAAGCCCGTGCATTGAATTTTCAGTCACCTGGGCCTGGCGGACATCTGTGGATGATGAATGTTTGCTTGTTCTCACGATACAGGGGTCCTGAACAAGTGGACAGCATATGTACCATAATTTCCTGGCTAAACACTGCAGTCCGTTGCTAATTATTAAAGATGCAGAAGCCTCTTTCTTTCTCTCACCCTGTCGCTCCCTCTGCCTCTCTCACTTTCTTTCTGTCTTTGTTCTGAGTAGCAGCCTCAGCAATGGAAGAACGGCAGTTTAGACTCCACAGTGTCTTGCTTGATTGAAGTGGGTTGAGTACAATATCCTTCCATTCTGTTATATTTACAAACCAGAACAGCTGAACTCTACATCAAAGAGCAGCCAAAACATTTCTTCTGTCACTTCACAGGCAGTGTGTCTCACCAATGTTTGCTTGTATAAAGTAAGCAATTAGGATTGCACTGAACTCCCCTAAAAAACTGATACACCCGCTTGGTGCTTAAGCCCTTCTTAGATCCAGTCATTTTAATCTACTCAGTTCTGGTTTTGTGTGTGTGTTGGGGGGGAGTGGAGTGTTTATTTTATTTTATTTTATTTTATTTTATTTTATTTTATTTTATTTTATTTTATTTTATTTTATTTTATTTTATTTTTTAATCTTAAACTAATTAAGTTTGATTTATTTCTGGTCACTTTTGTAATTGAATGTACCTGGGCAGAATGGGATTTTAAGAAATGCTGGATAGAAGAGGGCAAAAGGATGAAAGGACTTTGACCCAATGCATCATTTCAGTGATATCCTACTTTAAATCTTTTATTCTGTGCTCTTACAAGCCAGAAATATATCCTAAAATATAAAATGAGGTAGACATTAAGGGCTCTGTTATAATCCTTGATACAATACAAACAGAAGAGCAACCTTGCTGTTCTTCCTACATGTGGCTTGCCGGCACCATGACAGCTTATGAGGTGACAGTAGGGGGGTTATCAGTCACTGTCTTGGAGAAATGGGAGAAAAACAGGCAGTCGAAGAGCTGTGGGGCCAGCCATTCCACCCCACAGCTCTAGTCCTAAACCAAAAGCCAGACTGTGCAGTATTAATCTGGTTGCCACACTTCACCTTCCAGCTGGGATCAGATTGCTGTGCTCACCCCTAGCTGGCTTCCACCAAGGCTGTACAAGCTCTGCTCAGTCTCATCCTGATGGTGTTGCGGTACCCATGGTGTCAACCAAGGACAGGAACAATGCTCAATTGAGACTTCCTTGGAGCACAGCTGGGGCTCACCAGCTAGCACTGATCTCTCAGTTTTTAAGTCATCTTGTTGCTTAAGCCTTTGTAGCCAATGGACCTGTGTCTTAGCATATTCCACATGTGCACCAATGTTTCAAACCCAGAAGACTGTAAAGAGTGAATTCCACTGACCTCCTTTTAATGTGGTCTTTTGGCTGGGGTCAGAAGTAATGCACTCCATCTAGAAAATGTTTTAAATGCTTTCCATGTTCATTGTGAAATAAAAATGTCCTCTGATTAAAAAGCCATATCAAAGCTGAAGGGGTGGGTAGCACAGCTTTCTGCAAAGAATGTTTCAATTAGATCTGAAATGGTATCAATAAGAGAAAAGAAATGACCCATGCACAGAGATTTTCCTCTCTGCCTGATCCCTTGCTGAGCCTTATGCAGTTACATACCCCAGAGAAACTTTCTTTCTTCAGAGAGATCTGTGTTTGTGTGAGTGCACAGGGTGGGAGGGAGAGGTTATACCACACGACAGCTGAGCCAGACACTGAGCTCCTTTGCAGTACTTACGTGATATATCTCTGCTATTTAAATGAGTTTCTAAAATTACACACCTAACTTTTCAGAGGTTGCACAGGATGTTTTACTGTTAAAACAATAACTTTCTAAAGAAAACATTTCAGTGCCATTCTTCGTATCAGTGAAAAAAATGTTAGTTGCTGGCTTTGAATCAGCAGGGTGGGTGCAGATGACTGTGGGCACAATTATCACTGCTGCTGCAAAAACACAGTGATCCATCTCTTACCTTAGAACTGACCTGCACAAACAATGCATCAATCAGAAAGCAGATCCGTCTATGTACTTACTTGTCTGGCTCTCATTGCTGTATGCCTCTGATCATCGCAGTAGTTTGAAACCTTTCTGAATCCACCTACTGTCCCTCCTCTTTTCTCATTCATTTTGACAGTGATAACTGCTTGAGTCTTTCCTGTCATCATTTGCCCTTGACTCTGTGGAAGAGTTTGGAGATCTTTCAAAGGCTTGGCCTGTTGTCAACATCAGACTATGGCAAGGAAATGGATGGTAACAACGCAGAGAAAGGTTTGTACTGTGGATCTTGCTCTACAATTAATTCATCTACTCTGCCTGAGAATTAACAATCCTGAATCTATGTAGCAGCATAAACGCTTCTGAAACTACACATGATATTGAATGGGCTTTAAAAACGTCTCTAGGAGCTAACCATCAGGCAATGAATTCTGTTTGTCTGGAGATTATTACAACTTATTAAAATATTTTCCTTTCTGGTATATCATGCAATCCCATAAGTCCATCTTTGTTTAGAATCTTTGCCATTTTTTTTTTTTTTTTAGATGACATTGCAGGTTATTGCTGTTTGATGCAGTTGGAGTTGGCGTTTTAAAATATTCATTTCAGATCAGAAGTGATGTATTTGCTTGAGACGTGAGTGGTTTATAACTGCCAGCATTGACTTTAAATTTAATGACACAAAGAATGTCACGTACATGTGACACAGTCATCATTCCCTTCATTGTAATGCAACTTTGTGGCACAGACGACATCATTTGTATGCGAGTTTCCATGCAAATAATGTCATTTGAATCCTTTTAACAGAAGATAATGACACAAAATTCCAGGAGAACAGGGAACAGGCCATGAAATAAGGACTTTCAAGTGACAAATGGCAAGTTACCTTCCTTATTTACATTTCTCTAATTTTTCTCCTTTTTCTTATTGCTCGAGGCCAGTTGCACCCAAAGGAATGGTCAGGCAGGGAATAAGAGCTACAAACACCTTTATGTCCCCACTAATACATAGTCTGGATAGAGGGGCACTCCCACTGGACTGCACTCAAAGTTGCTCTGATAGTTTTATTCCATTCGAAGTTTGTGTATTTTTTTTTGTTTGCTTGTTTTTTACTTTAAATATTTTCATAGAAATGTCAGCACCCTTACCCAATACAGCAGGCTTTACAGACACAGCCAAAATCCCTGCTCAAGTGGAGGAGTCAGTAAGAACCTCAACATGCGCTAGTTCTCCCCTTTTTTTCCTGTCTTCATCTCATCCTTCACAGATGAAATAAACCCGGGTTTTCTGGGGCCCTCTAACATATTGTCCACCAACTTATCCCATAATTTCTCCCACAAAAGGGACAGCCTCATGCCTATCCAGCCTCATTTTGTGCAGCCATAACCCAGCTGTGATGAAATGAAAACTTGGCCCCTCCAGACAGGGCTTTCCCACTTGCCTTGGAAAGACTCTGGAAGTCCTACAGCCCTGTGTAAGTCACGCATGGATAAATAACTGCAGCATCCTGGACTCCCCACCCTGGCACTCTCTGTTCCACGTTGCTATCATGCCTAGGATTGATGCATAGACAGTGCCTTTTGGATAGACTGTGTTCAGTTAGTCCTTGTTTATTGATTCAAGCGTTTCTCTTTATTTCTGAGTGAACTGAAGTGCATCATTAACTGAATGAAAAAATAACACATAAAAGCACAGTTGTTGGTTTGTTTTTGTTTTGTTTTGTTGTTGTCATTTTATTTTTTTCCCTTGTGTAACTTTACCAGTTTTAAGCACGGTGGTTTGTAGCTAATACTAGTGAATGGAAACACTATTTTGGATTTTTTCTCCACCTCGCTCCTACTTTAATTTATGCACACATATCTTTCTATTCTTAGCAGTCTTTTGAGCAGAAGGCTGGTTACGTTGCCTTTCTTGCACTCTGCATCCTGAGACGGGATTTGACAGAAAAAATCAAACAGTTGCTCTATCATGCCCCACAACAATGTTTCCAGGAGTGCTTGACATGTCAGTGCCTGCAACAGAAGATGAGGCTGTTCCTTTTTTCCAATACCTGCATGTTTAAGCATTGCTGTCCTCTAAGGAGAGCATATATTCTCCATAAGGAGCCATATTAGGGGCTCGACATGGCAAGTCTCAGCATCTGATTTGCATAGCTTTCTGGCACAAAAAGTAACTTTCCCTATGGAAAGGGTGAGAGGATTACATGGAAAAGGCCATTATTCACAAAAATGAGTTTGTCTGTTATGTCATGTCTTTCACAGCTTTAGGCTTTAAAACTTCAAATATAGTAAGAAACAGCCCTCTTGAGGTAAAAGACAAGGGTCAGCACTGTGTCTTCACATGATGAGAGAATAAATCACTTCCCTCAAAGTGGTATGGGGACATTCCCAAATTTGAAGCTATTTTGAATGTTTATGCATTGTTATTTTTGCTGATCTTTTCACATCCCCACAAGAAACGAGCCATGTCATCTGTGCTGTTTGGATGGTTACTTGCATGGTGTTCACCATGTTCATGGGTGGCTGATCCTTCCTCCCACTCACATAATACCACCTGCACTTGGTCAGGGGTGCACCTGCACAGCCAATATCAGAGCCACTGCCCAGGTACTTGTACCTTCCAAGGTTTTGAACATCCCTGGAAACATCATGGTGACCATGATAGGCAAGAGTTTGGTTCTTTGTGCTAAGTCCCATCTCAGTATGGAGATGCAAGAGAGGCAATGTAACCCTGTTGGGGAGGAAACATCTGTAACATGCTGCAATTTGGGTGCTGGAAGCTTCCTATGTTCTCGCTAGATGTGCTACAGTGCTGGGCAGAAGAGGAAGAAAGTATAGCCTGATGGTGCTTGATCTTGATGCATTAAACCACCAGCTGTCTCTAAGCGCTGCAGCACATCTGCCTTGTGACATGTCCTAAATCCCGAATAACCAGTTCAGAAACCTGGCAAAATTGCCATGGACCCCTTTAATCTATTAATTTAAATTTTCTTCCTGCCAAAGAAATGTCTAGGTATAACCAGGAGCTAGGGTTGCTATCAGTATAGAGGCAACTTTAAAATATCTCACACACAAGGCCCCACAAGCACAATCGGCTTTAAATTGGAAGCATATGAAAGGCACAGATTTCAAGGCAGAGCAGTGTAGTTCCAATTTTAGCTTGTAGCACTGGGGCAAGTGCTGTAAATTTTGAAGTCTGTGTAACCTGTGAAACACATCCATTTTTGCTGTGCAGATAACAGCACAGAGCAGCTGATATGCACCAAACTACGATAGTGTAAGGCAAGCTGATCCTTGACCTACTAAATTCTAGGAGCTTCCCCAGCTGGTGCCTGCACCAGCCTGTACGCATAGGTTTCTCACAAAAATGTAATTAAAAGTGCCCTTTTTGAGGTCCATATGAAACAGAGATATATGCTGCCTTTCAATCTTTTCCAGACTACAGGGTCAGACGGTGACAAGACACGCAAATAACAGTCAAATTATACAGGAAGTTGTCAAAAGAGTCCTAGCACAGGGAGAAAGGACTTTTGACCTTCCTAGGTGTCAAAGGTCTGGTTCGAGTTTCTTTATAGTAATCTGTAGCTATGGCAATGAAAACAGACCCTTTGAGTGAATCAGTTTGTGGATTTTGCTTTGAAAGTTTCTTTGACTTTCATATTTGAATTGAATTTTAATTAAAAAAAAATGCTTAAAGCTATAACCCAAGCCAGAATTTATTTACAATCGAAAAAGAACCGAGTCTGACAGCTGTAAGGGTGGGTGGAGGGAAAGGAAAAAAAAAAAAAAAAAAAAAAAAGGATAAAGCAAAAGTACTATGATGCCTCCCCACACCAGAATCAAACCGAAGTTTCTCTCTCCTCTGTCTCTTTCTCCCTCTTTCCCTTTGGCCAACCACTTAGGGAAGAGGTTACCTGCCTCACACTTCCATAGAGCCTAAAAATATTTTCAGAGACACTAGTAGTCTGTGAGAAAATCGGTAGGATGTGCTGACAGTGTCTTCAAAGTCAGACAGAAAAAGAGAAGGCTAAAGGCAAATTAAAATGGTTTGCAAAGAGCAAAAAAGGGTCTGGTTTTTTCCACCATAGCCACTCATCATAATCAGAGCCATCCTTACTTTTTTTGTTGTTGTAGTAATAGTTGTTGTCTTGCAGATTCATTAATGCAAGCATAGGAAAAGATTAAAAGAGTTTAGATTATGACACAACTATCGATATTGGTGCCTGACAGCAATATTATCACCTCATTGATATAAATGCTGAGCATAGGTGATTTTAAAAGTGTGACTGATTAAAGCAACATAAATAGTGGTCTTGGCACTAATGCTGTCAAGCATAAATCTGGGACCTTGACAGTATTGTGTGAACCCAACTTCTGACTGTCCTGAAACCTTCCATTTATGCATCTTTGAGAATATACCTGTCACCTCTCTTTTTTTCTCCTGTTTTTAACTGAAGACAGCAAAATTATTTTTATCAATTTTAAATGTTGTCCCTGAGCATCCACTATATTTTATCAGCATCACCATATTTTTTTTATTAAAAAACAAACAAACAAACAAAAAGTTGTAAGTATTCTCAGTATTAGCCAAAATAGTGCTGGAGAATGCCTGTGAGAAGGAGTTCGATGCTGAGTGGTTTGTAATCAAGGTGATATTTCTCATTAGGCTACCGCATGTCCATTTTTTACTAAATGTCTTTTTTTTTATTTTTTTTCCCTCTTCTGGGAAATTTCCTGCTTATGGCTACTTGAACAGGTAAACTCAATAGTGCAGATGGGCTGTGTACAATGCATCGTGTCCTTGTCCCATTATTAAATGTACTGACTGCATGCAAGCCCTCTCTGCAGCACGTTCCAGTTGATCTCAGGTTTATCAATATCATCATGCATAAATTTCCAAGAAAGAAATTTAGGACCATGCTGTACAGAATGCATACAGGTTTAATCTCCACAGCTTTCACTCTCCTTCAGCCAAGAGAAGCTCAGATACACAGGGGGAGCTTCAATGAGAGTAGGTGGGAATGGTGGGGACAACGTGGAACACCCTGTGCTTTCCCTGTTTCACAGCTTGGACTCGGCCACTTCTTGCCAAGTGCTGGGCAAAGGAAGTGCTCAAGACCACAAGATATACTGCATAACAGCAGGGCAGGGAAATATTCAGTGTCCAGGTGGCAATAGTATCCATGCATGGAGTCCAGGACGTCTGGCCAGGCCTCCTCAGAAGGGAAGAGGAGCTTTGAGCCAAAGGTAGAGACGGGCTGCAGACAGCCTTGGGGAGAGGAAGAGATGGGTTAGCATTTACACATATGCTCTTGTGTTCTTTCACCCCAGTAGATACAGGCACAGAGACCTACAGTGTCATCCATAACATACCTGAGCTGACAGGGTAGGATGAGAGGTTAGGAGGCTAGTTTTCTATGAAATCATCATCCAAAGCTGTCCAAAGCTATATTATAACAGGGCCTGTTCTTTATTTCCCATTGCTTTTAAGATTGGGTTATGGTCCTACTGTTTATCACATTCACCCTCCAAAGATAGGCAAACAATTGAATCAGACATCCAGATTACAACAAATACTGGAAACTGCAATATCTGTGTACCATGTGGCACAGAGGAAATGGTATTCCTAAGATCACTAGTCCTAATAAGACGGAAAATGTTATCTTAAAGTAACATATACACACACTAGGTTCTTCACAGTGCAAACATGCCGTCAGCTATCTAAACAAACTCAGTTTGGCTCCATGTAAAGACTTAGTAGCTATTTTCCACTTACACTTTACAATATCTTTTGTTTGAGGCTCTTCTGGCATCCCATCATTGAAAATGAAATTATGTTCCCTACACATCCTGGAATAGTAATGGTTATTCCTTTTTTGCTTATAGAGTAGTGACTTCTGACTTCCATTATATATACACTACAGCACTTGAATGATTTTAGTGGAGTGAGGGACCCAGTAGTGATGGAGACTTTGGGGCTCTAATAAGGCAAAATGTGAATGAAAAATACTTTTCCTTTTACACCTTCTCAGCTAAACGGAATGCTATGCCTGTGTCCCAAATATACCTTGGAAGACACCATTCCAATGTACTTAAGTAGAGAAGCATAGAAAATAGTTAAATTAAAAACAAAGAGCTTTGAAAAAACTTCTGAATCAGAACTAGGCAGAACTTCTAGAAATATTTCATCAAAGGAAAGGAAGAATAAGAGGACACTGGAACTGTCACACTCCCTTACTTGCCTTCTCCTTCCCACTCCTCCCCAATCCAGAATATCCTTCCATTACAAAACTCACTAGGGACACCAAAAACTCATGCACAGATTTTCTTCTTAGTGTCTGATATGATGCACTTATTTTAATCCAGGTCTCTTCCATTTTGATGAATAACCACTGAGTTACAAGTTATTGTAGGGCAAACCTCTGAAATTGTCCTCCTGCAAATTGTGCCTCAAAGGAGAGAAACATTTTTGCCCTGTGAGTGTTTTCAAAGACAGCAGAGGAGAGAATATTGAAAAAATTCTGACCAGCTCCATGTTCAAAGTTTGAGAAGATTAAATAAATATAATACTACTACTACTAATAATAATAATAGAAACACCATTCACACCCAAAAATCAAAGGATAACCACGGCAAATCATGGAGTATCTGGAAAAAAAAATCAACCAACCAAACAAAACCAAAAACAACAGCAACAAAAACACTCAATGATTGAACTTTTAGATTACTGGTTTTAAAATCTAGATCTGTGAGTTTTAAAAGAATTTTACCTCACTCTCTGTTTTGTTAAAGCAATCACTGAACAGGAAAAAGAGGAAAGCTAAAATATAACACGACAAGAATCTGACTATAATGCTTTGACTCAATGAATTAATTTCTGCTTTTATTTAGACATCATTCCTGACTTTCCTATATCCAATGCAAACAAGATATGGCCTGGTGCTTTTCAAACTTTAGCAGAAGCTATCTCAATCAAAGCATGTAAATTGTATCATGATAGCTTCGGACCAAGAGGATTCTCAGAACTCTTATGTTTCTTTCTCTTCTATTTTTTCCACATCTCCAGATTTTAGAAACAAGTTAAAATGTAGCATCCTATGGTTTTAACAACTGGTAGTAGCAATGTGTTTATACATATTTGTATGGAAATTCACTATAGTTGTATTTTTTCTTCCTGGTTCCTCTGAGTAATGAGGTCCCAACTTTTTTGCCATTGCAAGAAGTTTTCTGTGGTTGGAGGGCTGGAAAGATGGCATTTGTTTTAGACGAGGAAGGAAGTTAGTGAGAGAAAGCAAAAGCAAATGCTGCTTTTTTTTTTTCTCCTTTTTTCTTTTTTTTTTCCTCTTTTTTTTTTTTTTTCCATGCACAGTAGATAATTGCACTTTTGGCAAGCAACATGTGATGGGACAGACCTTATTTAAAATGCCCCAAACAGCCTTGCACTAAGCAAACAGTAATCGGGCTTAAAGGAAATATTTTTGCTCCTTGTGCCAAAATAGAGATCTGATCTTATTTAACTAATCAGAGGTACTAAACAGTGCTTGGCCTAGTGGATTTGTCTACTGCTTTACAGAGAGAGACCTGTCAAGTGCAACCTAGGCTGTTCCACTGAAAGAATCATCCTTTGAAAGGATGGTTAAATTCAAACATGCAGTGATTAAGGGAGACAGAGAGCCTAATTCCCCAAAGTACTAATTTTGCAGCTTGAGGAGTAGAGGTGGTGTTGTATGTAGTTCCTGTAAAGTAGATGGAAACCCTTTTACTTTCAAACTTAGATATGAACTTAGCATTAGAAATGCCTGCCTGTCTGTTAACCTTTTTTATTAAGAAAATAAAATTATTTTCTTTTTATTATTTATTAATTTGCATTAAGCAAGAGTGTGTACAACTTGCAAGTTCCCAACTGCCTGATTTCAGCAAAATCAACAAGTAGGACATTATTTAAAAAAAAAAAGAAAAAAAAAAGTCTCAGTTGAGTGTTTTCTCTTGAATCCTAAGAAAATCATGCAGGGCATCTTGCAGTACTCTTGGTCTGATTGATTCTATGAACATACAGAAGGATTTCCTTTAAAAGACGTGTCATGTTAAAACCAGACAGGTAGACAGACAATGAAACTGAGGGGACAAATAGTTTTAAATAACTGTTAATAGAAGGGTGAAAACTGATAGCAAAATTTTCAGTGTAGATCTGATTCTGCACCAGTGCTTTCAGTGGGAGCAACCTTAGGTGCTTTGGGACAAATCTAAATCCCACTGATGTCAGATGAAAACTTTAACTTTGGTGGGCAAAGGATCAGCTAAGTTTGATTAACTTTTGCACAATGTGTGTTTATCTATCTCTTCAGGCCTCCAAGGTCAGTGTCTTTCTTTTTCTCTGCATCTACCAGTTAATAGTACTCTCACTATGTAGTATCTAAGCATATTTTAACCATCTTCTTCCAGTGTAGTTCAGATTTTTTTTTTCATTTCTCTTTCCACATGATTTTTTTTCTACGTTCCTATTAACTGTGAGAACTGTACTTCCTAAGACTCCTACAGGAGGCTGTTGGTAATATCTCATCACAGTAACTTAGTAAGAACCGCTAATATGCCAGCCAAGCCATCAGGTATGTCTGACCTTCCCCACTTAGCAGGAATGCACTTTTGATCAGTTCTCATTGTTTCAGTCAGGAGTTTAAAACTGTGGTGATGAAAATGAATGTCTTTTTTGAGGAAAGGCAGTAAAAGAGTTATTAAAATGATACCTGCCAGGAAAAGGGAAAAGATTATAGTTAACAATCAGCAGATTAATGTTACTGTTTGCAGTACCTGGAACTGGAGAAGTATACTTCAGTTCTCCATACCAGTTTAGATTCTACTCTCTTCTTTCTAAGGCCTTGCTTAAAAAGTTAAGGTAAATCACTAAAAGCTTAAGTAAGAACACATTAGTCTGATTTATAAGAAACCTGTATGAATGCTTTTATTCAGAATTAGGATGTGTTTGCGTCAGTTTCATGCTTTATCAGGGTATCTATGCTACCGTATGCAAAGGCCTTTGTACAACCTACTAGCTATCTAGATAGTCTTGAAGAATCAGTAAATATCTGAGGGCTAACTCTTAGAGTTGCCAAGTTGTGTACAGGTCTTTACTAATTAAATTAGTTGTTACTATTACAATATTTTAGTGTTGTTAAATGTGCAGATCTAAACCACAGAGCAGTTAATCTTCCCAGAGTTCATTTTGCTCATGCTAAAACTGGTCTCTCACTCCTTCTGTTGGTGTAGATTATGAAAAGAAAAAAAAAAAAAAAAGGTTGATACTTATTTTATTGTCTGGAAGAAAATCTTTTTCTTGCAGTGATAACCTTTCTAGTTATTTAAACTTTCTTTTCTGTGAAGGAGGTATGCACTGCCAAATCCCTTCTGCTGTCTCTCTCTCTGTTCTGCCTCCTTCTCCCTCCAATTCTCTTCCTCTATCCTACACCATTTCTTTCCCGCATGCTTACATTTCCAGGTAAAAGTATATTTGCCTAAACACCATAAGACATAGATAAGAGTTGGGTTTTACGTTACCTCCTACTTGAGTCTGATTTATTTTATTTTATTTTATTTCATTTCATTTCATTTTATTTTTTAATACTTCCAGAATATTTTACCAAAATGTCTGACCTCTGTTTACTAGGAACAATAATTAATCAATCCAGCTGCTGGACAGTGCGATCAGGTTCAAGGACCACACACTAAATACAGACACAAGTAATGGGTTTGATGTGTCTGGAAGTGACATGAGGCAGATGTGAGAGGGGTGATTATAGCCAGTTCCGTGCCTAAGGGACCCCCATTTAAATTGCCACTTGTATTTTTCACTCACACATTAAGCGTGTATCAGACTTTGTCAGGTGTCTTTGTCCAGTGTCTGGCCAAATGGACAAAAAACGATCTTCCATATCATTCTCCTTGGTTTTCTTTGTTCAGACCTTCTTAGAAGAAATCCTTTCAAATACACAGAGCAGACAGGTGAAGAGGAACTTCCTGGTGACCTCTCATACCCAATCTCACAACACGCTACATTTCTTGTGCTCCCAAGCAGGCTTGTTTGTTAAGGTGCTGTTAGTGCAGCCAGTTACTTCATATGTTAAGGTGCTGTCAGTGCAGCAAGTTACTTCACAACATTCCAGTACTGATATTCCTGTGCTCATACCCAGAGATCTCTCCCTGAGTTCTCTCACACTCTTCCAGCCTGACTGGCTTGCTTTCAAAGGCCCTCACCACAGCTGAGCACACGTAGACTTGTGTGTGTCCTTCTATGCAAGCTGTCCTCCTAGGAGCAGCTTGGAGAGGGCACCAACAGCAGGAAACCACTGTATCTCCCCTCTGATCACATACCATGGTAGATGGAGTAGGAAGGACAGCAGGGGAAGCTCTTTGTATCAGACAGCTGAGCAGAGCACATGCATAGTGCCAGGCACAGGGATCATGTCCAGGGGATCAATGACCCTATTGATTTCTATAAATCATTTCCAATCCTGTCCCCACAAGAGCCCAAAAGATGTACATTACTGCAGCTGCATGCTTGTGGCAAAGTCACCAGCACTCAGAAAATGTCCTTTGTCACCCAGGTATTACCCACAGTGGGAAGAAGGGGGCTCACCAGCACCTTGTTATGTGCCCTCAGGAACTTTCAGCTGGAGGAGAACTACAGAACTGGGATTTCTTCCCTGAGCGAGGTGTGAGCAAGAGGATTAACCATTTTACCTTGAACCTGCCATGAATAATTCAGACACTTCACATTTAATATTCATCCACATAACCTCAGTTGTCACTCACCAAGGGTCATTACTTCCTACCCACATCCAATTTTACTTGTTCCTGAATCTTTCCCTCACATCTTTATTAAATGGTCATCACAAGTGGGAGAGATGAGTATTGCCTCTTCTGTCGGCTCAGTCCCCAAAGTGGAGATTACTGTGTGAAGTCACAAGAAGTGTGATTTGTGTGTGCATTCATTCTCCTGCCATGAGAGGATACAAAATATATTTCAGAAACCCTGCATTAAATGTTGCAGTGAATGCTTACGAATCATGTGTCTTTGTGTTACCTCACTCTTATGGTTCTCTTGAAATGGTCTTCTTGAAAACTAGCTCAACAGGGAGAACTGGATCAGTCCTTTGAGTCTGCAGGCTGATCTTTCTAGTTTAGCAGGTGGCTCTCTGGTTAATATCACCAAGACAATTGTTCCCAGAAAACCAGGCCAGAATTCCTAATGTTACAAGTGAAGGTTTGCACTAGAACACGTTATAGACGTTAGACTCTTTTCATTAAGAAATCTGATGAAGGTATATCAAAATGACAAAATGCCTGTGCTTCCAAACCTGCAAAGCTACTCGACTTTGCTGACTCTGTAACAGTGAGACTCTCTCTTACCTAGTGAAAGCATCCTCAGTAACACAGACAGTGGTGCAAGTTAGAGCAGCCATCATGCTAGCAGGAGCACAGTCTAATTTTGCAAAAGCTTAAGAAAGGAGCCTGTTCAGGGTGAGGCAGTACTCTTCCTGCAGACTGCAAAATGACTGCTAAAATCAAAGAATTTTAACCAGGTGTTTCCTAATCATCCACAAAACTATATCTTTCAACATTAACTTAACTCCTTAATTCCCTGATTTGAGCTGAACCTTTGCACTTGCTTGGAAGTTAAATGGTAGGGCAATGGTAACTTCTAGTGGTTTCTTCACTGCCAAAGAGCACAGCAAGATGACAAAATCTTCTTCCTTCATCTGGTAATTTTTTCAGACCGTAAATATGCCTGGAATTCCATTCAGATTTTCCTATCCCAGTTTCCTTCAACGCCAACAATCTGTTGGTCACTTCACTTGTAGTCACATCAGCCAATGAAAAGAAGCCTTGGAAGCAAAAAACCCATCACTGAATGCTTCCACAATGCATTTTTTTTTTTTAATGTAAAATATCCCATATCATTATCATGTGATAATGAGAGCAAGGCTGACAGTCACTGAACTTTCAAACCATTGTCAGACCAGATTGCAGGTATGGGTTGGTCTAGAAGTTCATTTTTCTCTTCCCATGGCCTCACCTACACACATAATTATGTTGCCACTCCTCTCTTATGAACTTATAATTTCCAGATCTTTTATTGTGTGCTTTTTACTATTTGTTTTGTAAACCATTTGAAACATAAGTAATATATTTATGCAAATAAATAAATAAATAAATAAATTGTTGATGTGCAAGTGACACAAGACTGAAGAAGACTAGTGAGACTGGAAAGATGAAACCCTGATGTTACTCCCTAACAACAACTCTGAATGAGAGTGACCTTATGAGATATCATAGAAGCTTTTCTTACCAGTTTTTCTTTTTGCTAGTATTACACACATTTCATTTACTAATAAATACTTCTTCCCAAATTAATGAAGTTGATGCAGCAATTCATATGTTATTTTCATCTGAAATTAATAATCCTGAATTGATCCAAGGTAAGGGGAAGTAAACTGTAGAATTCCTGGGACTAGTTGTGAGCTTCAGCCACTAGCCCACTCTGGCACATGAGACAGACCATGAAAAAACAAAGATGTATATTGAGGATCCCATCACAGCATTGATCTAGCCACTTAAAAATAAATGTGAGATACTTTCAATCACAATGGCTTTTATTGTATGTTAAGAAAGTAGCACATCTTAAACACCTCCTTAACAATATTCACCGGAGATCCCAATGTATCTCTTCAGTGACCATTTACAACAGACACCCACAAGTGGATTCACTGAATTGCTCATACCAAAATGAATGTGAGTGAGATACGATGAAAAGCCAGATATAACCTTGCTGAACAAGACAATAGCTGGCTCAAGTGACAAATATAATCAAAGAAAATTCAGCTTTTACTGTTACATGAATTTTTACCCCAAACACTATCCCAGACAAACTGGGAATCCTCATTGACAGTTCATTGTGGCATTTAAAAGAGAGTAGACAAACTGATGAATAGAAAAGTTTACCCAGAACTTGTTTACAGCTGCAAGATATCATAACAATGCAGAAGGTTGAAAGCAGGACAGGATTTGCCTCCTTTGCCTGCAGTGAGCAACCTCCTCTGAAAATACCACAAGGACTGGTGATTTTGCAGCCTTACTGTTCTTTCACTTCCGCTCCAGCTAGAAATAGCAAGTGCAGGAGTTCACAAAAAAAAAAAAAAAAAAAAAGTCTGGATCTGCTTCCAAAATATGAGCAAAAATTTACACTGAGTTGGTCCTTGCAATGTCTGGACTCTCAAATTAATTGAGATGTATTTGAGCAGAATATAGTGAGAAGGGAGATCTTACTTAGCTGAAGCCTGTTCTCAGAAACAGCTAGCTGTGTAAAGGAAACCCTGTAGTAAAGGTTAAGTGTACACTGTATGTTATCTTCTTTCTTTCTTTCCTTTATTTTTTATTTTTTTTTTAATAAAAAGAATAAAAAAAAATGTTGTGAAAGTTTAAAAGTATGACCTCCAGAACCAGACATGCTGAGACTGGGCAATATTGAAGCCAGAAACAGAAGGGGTTGGATAAAAGGCTTTGTGATATGAATCTCTGTCTCTCCTGCCCTCAGCAGAAAGGCTTAAATATCTCCTTCTTGGACAAACAGATCAATACAAGCTTTTTAACATCTTCAATGAGAGCTCATTAATGCTCTCATGGTGTCCTCTTTTGTGCCCTGATGACCTGGTGGGAGCCAGGGAAACTGAACTGCAGCTTGGTAATTATCACAGGAATAACACTTCATATCATCTCCTAGTGAAATGTGAATGGTTTTCCTAATTATTCAGGACAGCAGCGAGTGAAAGTGCAAACTAATTGAAAAGACATTATGATTTATTTGAGTATGTGAGATTGGACCTATTAGTTTGGGTTAAATGTTAACCAATAGAATATTTGCTATCTCTTTGAAGAGCTGAGTGCCAGTAAAGCACAAGAACAGAAAACTACATTTCCAACAGTCACTTTCTTCATTAAGTGTAGTTTATGGATTTTCTTTTGCCATTGGAAGCTTCTGAATGTTTCTTCCTTATAATGCTGGTGTTCAGGCTGTGTTCAGGTTCTTGAAATCTTTGAGAATCTGAGTGATAGGGGTGGGATGTAAGGTGATGACTTTTCTTAAGACAAATCATGACAGAAGTGAGAGTATTAAATGATCAATATACTGAATAACAGAATAAATAACACTTGTTCAACAGTATGGGTGGAATTTTATAAGGAAGCTGTCCTCTTCTTTGTACAAACTATAATGTGCATGCCTTTTCACATCAATTTTAGTCTATGCTGTGTTTCTACACCAATCTAAGAATTAAGATCTTCAGTAAAGAAGGGATGAAGAGAAGTTTTCAGTTTAAAATATTATTCCTCAAATTAAAGAAAGTACAGCACACACACAAAAAAGGACGAATTAATGGAATAGAAAAGTCTAATATAAAATACTCTGAGCTTACTTGCTACATAGCTTACATGCTACTCTAACATTCAAACTGACCAGTTTGATTGAACTCTTTAGTGGCTGGGGAAGAAAAGAGATGTTCGGACATTTTAATGAAGTTAGATCTTCTTTAAACACTGAAAATTAGAAAAATCAAACCCTCTGCTTATGTCTGATTTTTAGTCCTGGAAAATTGGAATACTCAAAATCATTCACTGTTTTTGGAAATTGAAGCCATGTGGTTGAAAATAGGTATTTAATTTATACAAGATATTTGCTCTTTCAAGCACCTGTCTCAAGAATCTTATTATTGACGATGTAGTTTACTGTAGTGCCAAGCTACTACTACAACTGTGTATTAGCCTGGAAATAACACTGTATGCATGGAACTGGGAAAATTCTTTTTATCTTCATAAATAGTGTGTAATTTTTGGGGTGACCCATCTACCCATCTGTTAGCCTAGGCATGTAATAGCTAATCATGATACAGTGCAGATACCAGAACCCACAATTTTTAATTAAAAAAAGAAAAAAAAAAAGAAAAAAAGGAACAACAACAGCAAAAAAAGCTGCTCTGATCTATTTTAGTCTCACTTTATAATCCTGTTTTTAGTGCAAGAATTTAATTATACATATTTTCATCATTTCTTATGTTCTGACATTAATTAAGGATGCTCTAATTCAATTCCTGTGGCACTATTGGCCTATCCTGTAAAAACATTTTCCTGTTTTTGTATAAATACAAAAATGAAGAGGAAGGTAAAGGCAGCACCTCAGTTTGCTGCCTACACGCTGCTGTTCCCTGTCATTGAAATAGCAGGCTAATTATTTTATAAAGTGATAGATTCCCCCATCTGTACAGTGCTTGGTGGCACTAACACTTAATAAAATATACATGGGAAAACAGCAGTCTCCTGAAGGTTCCTGGGCTGAAATGTGTGTCTATCTCTGACGGAAAAGCTATGAAAACAAGGTGAAGTGCCTCACACTTACTATGACTACACATGGTCTCTGTCAGCATTATATACCCTTTGAAAACTTTGTAAGTAGTAAGTAAGGTTTATGGACTCTTATGTCTTCTAGGGTCCTCCTTAAGGCTCTTAGCAATGAGAAGGCATTACCTCAAGGCTAAAGGATATGGCTAAACAACTTGGTTTCTATTGTTTTTGTCACAATGGATTTAATCAAACAAGGAGCCCATAGTATGTCAGGTTCAGTATGCACAGGTGAAGGTTAGCAGTAACTAATACAATCATATAATGATAAAGAGTGCACAAACTGCAGTCAAACAAATATCAAAGGCAAAGTTACCATCCATAGCTAGTAGGCCTTCAGAAGCAAGGTGCCTAACATTGAATCCAACCGTCTGAGATGGCAGCTGAGGTGGGGAGGTTACCACAGAAGATGTGACAACTGGATGTGCCTTAGTCAAGAGCTGAGCCTAGACTTAGCTGTGGAGCTGGCAGTGTGCACTCCTTAGCACTGCCTGACTTCAGTACTTGGCCTCCGTGTGCACTGTTTCTCTGGTTCAGGTTACTTTGTGTTGAGGAGGCAGGGAAGGGAGAAGAGGGCTGCTTTCCTATTTTGTCAGTTATCCACCAGTATTTCTGTTGCGGCTTGTGTCAAGCTAAATGTATGCTGGGTCCATGTCCAAACACCTCAAAATGCACAGGGGAGTTTCGGAGCATCACTGACTAATGAGGGCTATAGGACAGTGTGGAAATTAAAAACAAAAATACTCTGACAAGCACTGAAGGGTACAACAAGGCTCACACGAACACTGACACATGCTCACAAGGGAGAGAGCAGAATAGCCTTGGATTCTTCAGCACTGGCAGGTGAATTAATGTCTGTAGAATTTGCTCAGACTATCATTAACGTATACCTGATAAATATGGCAGTGGGATCTCAAGGTCTCCACTATAATCCTGCCTTCTCCTTTTAATTCAAAAGAAAGTGTTGCACCTTAAAGCAATGCAGACATGCAATAATCATTTAGCCATCCCCTGTTCCCGTTGAAGGGACATGAGCTGGTTGTGAATCATTCCCTCAAGAAATCTTGACTATTTTTGAATTTCTTAATATATTTTGATTTAAAGCCTAAATTAGACTTAAGCCAGTGATAGTGTGTCTTGAACCACTTTTGAAAATAAATGAGATATGCTGATGCTGAAATGTTGGTAAAAGGGGATTAAGAAGACTAGGCTGCTTTCCACCCCAGTGACTTTGTGTTACTATTAAGAGGGAGGGATGGATTAATATCAGATTTCTGGTATCTGGTTCCTCAGTGATACTGCTTAATTATCCAGATAAGTGATCAGAGTCAAAGCATGAGTGGCAGCACAAATATAAAGAACATCATCGTATATTTTTTTTCCCTAAAAAATGTGTATATTAGTTTTAGTATCATAAAAATACATTTTTAAAGTGCTCATTAAAGCTTAAATTTTAAGTAGTTTTTAGATACTCAGTTTTGGTTAGTCATGCTTTAAAAAGAAAAGTAGCAATTTATTTATTCATTAACAGGCACAGCCAAGTGGCTCACACTGAAAGACTTCCATTAACACTGGCCTGCTTGTCCCTGTATTAAGCAATTTCTCACACCCATTCCCCCTCAGCAGATTATTCCATATTCTTTCTTTTCACCCTCAAGACCCTGTTGCAGAGACCTCACCCTTGTTGAAGAGGGTAGGCCTTCAAGCTTCCCTTGGCTCACATCAGAGGCTGAAAACATCTGGTCTCCCTGCTCAAGCTGTGGAAGGGAGGACCATGAATTCCCAGGTTGCTTCTAAGACCTGATCTTCTTTATAGCTCTGGTCTGTGTTGGCTGGTAATTTTATACAGTAACACACTGGATATGTACATGCATGTGAATGCATTTGTGTGACTACCTCTTGACTTTCAACGTAGACAAGTACTTGGATTGATAAGGATCTTAACATGAGAGACAGATTTGGCACTTAGAATTGGTTCAAACAGAATCACTTCTGTGTTTTTTTTTTTGTTTTTTTTTTTTTTTAAAGTCCTTTGTTCAAGAATCTCAGATTGGTATCAGACATGATACAAAGAGGAAAAGATGATTTTAGCAAAAGCTTCCCACCGGAAATCTTTTGTGATCTATACTCAGCCTTCCTAACTTGCCATCAGGGCAGGATTTCCAAATATTCTGAAACTGAAAGGCAGACTGGAGATTTCTGGGAGATAATTATTTTCTCGGTACCCTAAGGGCACAGAGGATAAAAGAGTCTTCCTGGTGTTGTTCCTCTGTTCCCTAAGGAATCAGAAAAGAGAACAACATGTCCACACTCACCATGCTTAAAAGAGAAAAAGAAAACAACAACAACAAAACAAACAAAATCCTACAGACATTTTGTCCAAAAAAGGAAACACTTAAGGACATAATAGTAATCCAAATCTGAATACAACCTAAACAAGAACTAGAGTTCCAGTTGCTCCCCTGACTGCAAGAACTTCTTCAGCCATATATATATTTTAGACCTCATTTGTTCCAAATAAAATTACCATGCCTTTACTATACATTGTAGAACCAGCCAGAATACAGCTAAATTTCATACCACAGAAAAAATGTTTACATTTCCTTTCCTGGTGTTCTGCGTTTCAGTCACTCATTCAAACTACTGCAACTTCCTCATAGCCCTTTCCTCCAGCTTACCAAGAAGCAGGAGAAATCAAGATGTGATTCAAATTCATTTCAAATTCATTTGCATTCTACCATTGCAAGCGAATAGCAAAGCAAACAGCACCAACGGAAACAATTGAGTCAGAAAACCAACTGCCTCATCTTTCTGCTTTCTTTTAAGTAGGGTGCTAAAACCTAAGACGGCTTGTAGATACAAAAGGGAATTGAAAGCTGTGGACTTGAAAACTCCATACATTATGATAGCAGTCTAGACCTCACCCAAACAGTTTCTCACTTCATTCTGTAGGTGGGGAGACTATTTGATGATGACTCAGAATCAGGAAAGACTCATCATACTGGTTCAAATCTGAGTCTGCGGTGGGATTTCTGCTATGAGCATTGAGGATTATTGCTATGGGTCTAGCACCTTCATTTCTGCAACTGAGACAAACTAGAGGCTATAGAAAACATCTTTTAATGTGCTCAGCGTTTTGCATAGATTTAATGGTAACAGGCCAAAGACAAGGTGTACTCACTAAAGAATATGTTCCGTGTTTGTTGGACAGGCCAGAATGTCAGTAGGCCAAACTAACACAAAAAGAAAAATAAAAACAGAAATGTGTGTGTCAGTAATTCCTGACAATAGGGATATATCAATATGTAACTATGGGATATTTTAGATAATAGGAATCCTTTAGTATGTCTTGCTTGTTTTTCTTTCTTTGGATTTTTCTTCAAGTTCCATCTTAACAATGCTGAGTTCTTGTCAGAACAGAGTTCTCATCAAATAGGCCTGGTCAGTTGATGAAAAAGCCAAACAAAAGTCCTTTAAACTGACACTCACCTGAGCTAATAACATCCTAGCACAGTGTTAAAGACCATTCTACTGTGGAAGGTGACATCTTTTGAAGAGAACATGATTATTCCTTGGACATCCTTTACCATTTTATCCTACTGTGTTCTCTAGTGGGACTGTTCATATGTTATAACTTAATCGCAGCTGCTATTCTCAGTGCCTACCTATATAAGATTTTCACCTCCAATTCAACGTGCTGTACATTTTTTCCCTGTAGATAAAGCAATATTATTTTGTATCAAGATATCTGAACTTCGGAGCTAGGAAATTAGTATGTAAACTGAGAAAGGTCTCTGTCCAACCCTGTCTATGGATCAGCTCTGTTCCCTTCCTGGATGATTTAACCTTGTGAGTAAAGTATTGACTCTTTCCTAGATTTTCACAGATGCTGCAAAGTTTGATGTAGCTGACCATGACACTAAAGTGGTCACGTTGCACATTCTTCATTCTCAGCAGCTGAAGAGCTTGTGATCCCTTGTGTACACCTCCTCAGTTTCAACATAAACACAAGACCATATGGCTTTACCACAGTCCTGAGTCATTAGCTAATCCCACCCCTTAAGAAAATACAATAATAAATATTGTAATCAGAATGAATAATCAGAAACGTAGAGAAAAAGCGTGCAACAAGAATTCATGTACTTTTCTACGCATCAACTGGCACTGTCCGTTACCTGAGACAGATAGTAAACTAGGCAAATCTTAGTACTGAAAAAACAAACAAACAACAAAAAAAAACCACCACTCTCATATAACTTACCTTGTAGATAGTGCCTTGGGATCTGCTGGTCAGCTCCCATTTGACCATCCACACTTTCTTATACTATTTTAACCTGAAAAGTTGTTTCACCTAAGACCATGGCAGACTCACTACAGGGTCTTCACTGCCTGTCCTTGTTGCCTTGGAAGCCCGTAAGTTGACTAGAAGGAGCCAACAAGTCTCCTAGTGTGTGTCCAGTGGGGGAGCTCAAGTGGCACCTCCCAGCTGCCTGCTCTAGTCAATCTATAGAAGGAAGTGAGGTCCACTTCTGGGATTATAGAACACAGGATATAGTGAGAATGTTAAGGCAACTTGATTACCAGAAACTGTCAGGCAGGAATAGTATGCATTTCTGTATCACCCAATCATTCTGCATTTCATCTCATTTACTATGCTGCAATGGCAAGACAGTTCCTGGACCTGATCAAGTTTATCTCAGTTCTAGACATACCCAGAGAGAGAAATGAACATTTGCTGTCTGAAGAATAAGTCAATTAACTCTTAGACCCCATTTCACATAAATAAGAACAAGTAGAAAATGCATAAAATTATGAACAGCAATATTTTTAATTCTTTGGAGTGAGCAGATATAAAGGGAAAAAAATGTGTCAAGCATATTGTTTTGTCTGCTAATAGGAAACATGAATGTCCAACTGTTTCCTGGTGAGCATATTAAATATCTGTAAGCACTTTGGCCCTACTTTACTAACAACACATAAGTTGACATTGATGTGCATGTATACCAATATATTCAATACACATATACAAACCCAACACTAATAATATGACAAGCATAAAACACAAACTAGGGGTCATACTCTTAATGGCAGAGTCTCACCACAGATGTACTCTCCCAGTTTCAGCAACCTGTGAAACAAAAGTTTAAATAAAATATTTCTTCCTGAGTAGAGTAGTTACAAAAAAATACCCCCATTATTTATGCAGTTGTTTGTTTCACTGATAATTTAACCAAGACCAGGAAATAGAAGGAATGCTTTTGAGAAGTATACAATAATATTTTAGTCAGTTTCTTTTTAGCTGTGTCCAGGTCATCCCAACGTTATTTATTGAACCCCCAGTTCTGAGGGCTGTTAAAGTTTCGGCTAAGTACCAAGATTTAATTTGCCAGTCCAAAGCCTGTTTTCTGTTAATTGTTTTTCTTGTAATATTTATTTGTTCGTTTATTTTACATTCAACACCAAAACACTATGGCAGCATTTCTAAGCTGTTACAACTTCTGGAGAAAAACTATTGTGAGGAGTTACCTTATGGGATTCCTATTTACATGGTGTATCACTACAAAGAAACAAAGAAATACAAGGCTAGCTGTTCAATGTGTGTCTGACTTTAGTGGTGATGTGCCAAATTATACTACCTCAAAACCTGGAGTGTCCATAATGGCACTGTCATCAGGAGAAGCAGTGAGATTTGTGGTGGATTCTACTACAATAATCCAAGCCCTCAATGCTGAAGCGAAGCACTGAGGTATCTAGCAAGAAAATTGAAGCTCAAAATCTATTCCCCTTACACAACTTTACGGTCCAGATTTTATTGCATGTTCTCCCCTTATTTTGTGGCTGTTGGTTTCAGAAATGGCAGTTTTGAACACAAAGCTCACACCACAGGTCGTTACTATGCTCTGAAATATCAAAACAACGTTTAAATCTCCAGGACTATTTGCCTAGCAATTTTCAGAAACCCTAAAAGAACTTTAAAACAAAATGAAGATAGATCCACAGAAGTCTGATAAAGAAGGTGAAAAGCATTTTTGCTCTCCTGAAGAATTTAGGGTGTCAAGAAGCATCAGAAATATTTTAGAAATCAGAAATATTTATATCTTACAGAAGGACTCTGTGAACAGGCAACAAAAAATCTTACAAATTCTTCTCTCTCAATAAATGTTTTTTTCCTTTTCTTTTTCTTTTCTTTCTTTATGTTTTTCTTTTTCTTTTTCTTTTTCTTTTTCTTTTTCTTTTTCTTTTTCTTTTTCTTTTTCTTTTTCTTTTTCTTTTTCTTTTTCTTTTTCTTTTTCTTTTTCTTTTTCTTTTCCTTTTCCTTTTCCTTTTCCTTTTCCTTTTCCTTTTCCTTTTTCTTTCTTTTTCTTTCTTTTTCCTTTTTTCCTTTTCCTTTTCCTTTTCCTTTTCCTTTTCCTTTTCCTTTTCCTTTTCCTTTTCCTTTTCCTTTTCCTTTTCCTTTTCCTTTTCCTTTTCCTTTTCCTTTTCCTTTTCCTTTTCCTTTTCCTTTTCCTTTTCCTTTTCCTTTTCCTTTTCCTTTTCCTTTTCTTTTCTTTTTCTTTTTCTTTTTCTTTTTCTTTTTCTTTTTCTTTTTTTTTTTCTTTTTTCTTTTCCTTTTTCTTTTTCCTTTTTTCTTTTTAACAGATTCACACATTAAAGTTAGATCTAGGTCTGATGTAAAATCCATTTAGCTGCATTGAGGTTAATGAACCGAAGATGATATACATCCATTGAGAATCAGCCTTTGTGTGTGATCAGCTACAATGCTATTTGTTTTTATTGGCTTAGCCATTGATGTGTTACTATGTGGTTCTGCAAGTTTTCTTAATCGATAAGGGTTAGCATACATGAAAACTGTGCTTCTGTGGAATTAATGCCTGAAAAAGACTCTCCTGAAGCCAAATTTCCTTTGAGATGTGGTTATGTACTGCAGAAATCAGAACATATTTTAAAATTGAATTTGCTGCTAAATGAGTGAGTTACCACACATTTATCTTCCATGAGAAACAGGAGAAAATTTTCAAAATGAGTACACATTTCTCTCCTCATAAAAGGTTATCTGGGAGTATGGGAATATTAAGGGAAAAGAATGATATCTCATGCACACAAGATTAAAAGTAATAATAATAATAATTCTACTTTATAAATAAATGCAAAGTAGTGTTAAAAAAAGCAACGTATTATAAATAGACACCTTTGGAAATAAATTTCAGAAGCCTCCAGAGAGCTTGAGAAAATAACTAGCTTGCACAGCATTAAGTGGAAGGAGTTCCCCTAAGGGAATCAAGGGATCAGAGATATCCTGTCTTGGTTAGTCTTTGATAAGTTTGCATCTATGTCTTTTTCATACTGCTGGTAATAAGTTGAGAGATGGATTGTTACATGGAGGCAAATGGCAAAATTGTTTCTTAGGTAGAGAATACTAAAACTGATTTTTTTTTGGAATTACACTAGCACAATTTCACACCCTATTCAAGTTGCACAAGGGGAAATGGATTCAGGGTTTTCTTTCTCTCCTTTTCATGACCTCGTTGTGTAGCCCTGAAAAAAACCACTCAGAACTACTTCAAGCATAAAATAAATCTGTTCTGATGAAACTAAACATAAAACATCCTTCTTTGCTGATCTCAACTAATATTTTTTGACAGACCTAAAGAAACATCTTTAAGTTTCTCAAAGATACACAAAACAGAGCAGGATTTTCTCGTTTTCATAAGTCAAAAATTTCAGAATTCTTGTAGGTAGATGAAGAGAGCAGGACTTACCTCACCTAAATTAAGGCATGAACAGAGTGGATACTGATCTCCACATGTGGTTAGAGGAATGTCACTTAAAAACATTGGAAACTAAAGCTCTTCCCTGCAAGTGACCAATAAAAAAACTACTAACCAATTTGTTGTAAATAAGTGCAATCACTAATTTAAAGGTAATACAGAATCAAATGGATTCTGCCATAAGGTCTAAAAATCATCTGGAAGTTATATTTATTTTCTGAGAGATTTATAATTGTCAAAGTGAATGTGCTTTCTCCTGAACTCTGAAGGCTTTTTGTTTGTTTGTTTGGTTGGTTGGTTTAGTTTTATTTTATTATTCTATTTTATTGTATTTATTGTATTTTTAAGAATAGGTGTGTAGCCATTTAATCAAGTTTTCTTCTGGTTTCCTTTCTTACCCATACTTATTTCTTACCCAATTTTTATTGGTGGAGTTGCCTCTTAAAAAGCAATCTAGACCCAGCGCTTTACCCATAGTTGCCTATAGCCCAAGACTGAAATATGATTTAAATCTATCTATTCAATTCCATGTACCCGTAACCTCTTACTCTGAGGAACTGGAGTACTTGAAGTCAGAGATTTAAGACACTTTGTATACTAATAAATACACGAACCATAAGATTTACATGAGATAGCAAACATTAAAATTTGCCCTTCTGAAAACTGAGCTGCAACACTAAAATGGGACAAAATCTTACGATGTTGCACTGGAAACTCAAAAAGAGACAAAGTGCTGTAAATATAACTGTCACACTGTTGGCCACTCTTCTTTTGAGTATTTCCATACATGGCTTCATATGATCAATCAGTATTTCTTGAATTTGCCCTCCTTTTTTTCCTTTCTTTTTTTTTTTTTAAGTGTAAATCAATAGTAACACAATACTGTGAGGGAAGAGTAAATGTTGGAACTGCTTGGATATTACATGATGTTATATTTTTCTGCTAAGAAATTAGAACTCATAGGAGACAAAAAATTCCTGGAAACACGTCAATTGTGAAGACACATCACTTTAAGAAAAACAGGAATGATAAATTATAATAAAGTTGGAAAATTCCAATTTGAGCTTGTCAGAGCAGAATATTTAGTTATTATTTAGAATTACTATTGTGTTGTGATTAAAAATAAGTTAAAATAGGAAAAAGGTAAATTGATTTCAACAAAACACAGGAATTAAAAACTTTATGAGCTTTGTTTTGCATAAAATTGCAAAGCAATGATTCTGTTTGTTTTGAATAAGAGAAGAAAGCAGAATTCTTACTCTTTAGCAATAAAAACATCAGTTTCTTTTCCACCTTTGTTAACAACTCAAACCTATAGCTAACGAGAGAAAAATCACACACCTAAGAAGCCAGGAAGTCATCTAAGCCAAGCCCCACAAAGACCTAATTTTTATGGCCCTAATTCCCTCAAAATATCTTAATGTGACATAATTTATTTAGATGCTAGAAACTTCCTCAGAACAGGAAGCAAGTATGTAGAAAAGACATGTAAAATGAAACCTCTACAAGCCTAAGCATGTTAATAACATATTCATGTAATAACTGGACAGAAATACAATACGTACACTATGTTTTGTATGAATCATTTATTTTACCTTCATACATATACTAGTACACTTTTTTCTTTTTTTCTCCTAGACAATTAAATGTCATTAATGTAGAAATAATACAAAATACACTTTGGCAATATCTTTCAAAGTCATACGAGTATCTTTATTCATCTGAAGAATTTGAAATAACTCCATGGGTGTACATTTAGGAATGGAAATGTTGACACGTGGCAAGTTTTGAATCTGACCCAGCCCTATATAAATGATGTTAAGAATTACCAGGCATACGGTGAATACAAAAACACAGGAATCTGCCACGCACTCCCCTTCCTGTAGCGTTGTATCAGAGGAAGATCTTAACAACAGAAACAGAAAGTTTTGCCATTGACTTACCAAGGACTGAATCTCACTCCTGGAATTTCAGAGAAATACTACTACTACTACTACTACTAATAATAATAATAATAAAGTTAATAATATATCAGAATATAAATAAGCTAAACATCTCTTATCTCCACTTTCCTGTTTTCCATTACGTACCAACATATTCTGCTCTATTTCAAATATTCGTCCTATGTAAAGAGCTCCCTCCCTTTCAGTGACAAACAGAAAACTCACGACAACACTATCACTATATTGTTTAATGAGACCAGTTTGGAAACAATATTTTTAGGTAGACAAGTTGGGGTATTGCTGGCAGGGCAGAGAAGGATACTCTCAAGAGCCTTTGTGGTCTTTGACAGGAGTTCAGTGAGGCTTAACCAGCCTTGGATGCATTCCCCTCCAATTCTGCCCTTTATTAGCCTCCTTAAAACCCATTAGTGACCTCAAACTTACAGAAGTTGTTTGTCTGTTGGAGCTGCAAGTACTACATCTTGCTTGCACTTCTCCTCTCTACTATAAGATTTTTACTTTAATGATGAAGAAGGGAAACAAACATTATAAACTGATTGCAGAGAGATTTGTTTCCTGATTCAAATGTACATAGTATGTGTAGCATGTATTGTCCCTGCTTGGGCTACTCTTTATTACTGCAATATAACAGACAATTTAAAAATTGTATTCAAGTGTATGAAGAGAAATTCAGTAATACCTGTGTATTATATGCACTTTCTGTAATTATTATTCCATTGTATAAGTGTAATTTTAGAATCTTGAACCAATATTGAAGATAGTTTTTGTGTTTTTATGAGAGTTTTTAAAGGTTTAAGCAATTACCGTTCACAAATGTTTTTATTTAACCCTAGTAAATGTAATCAATCATAATAAAATAACAATTACACAGGGAAGCATCTCCTAATGTTTTATCTCACAGGCCATTCTTGCCAAACAAAAGAAGCTGAAATGACCTAGTTACAAGAATCCTTTCCTTTCTGCATCCTGACAAGGATCTACAGGCCCTGAAGGAACCTGGATCCAGCATTTTCTTCCCTGGAGAAAAATTATTAGCACTAATCCTTGTCTTTGAACACAGCAACCTTTTGATTGGTGTAATTGAGCTACATTACCTCACTTTTCTACGTCTGTCACAGCATCCTATAGATGCAGCATAACTGAATTCATTAGCCTTGTACAGAAAGGGTCAGAGTATTAATATGTTAATAATGTGCTGGCTTGCAAATTATTATTTTTTTATTATTTTTGCCTTTTTTTTTTTAATAAAGTCTCAGTTAATTACATTGTAAGGTTTTGAAGCCAAACTGAATTTTACTCCTGTAAATTTGCAATTCTGTGTTCTTAAGTAGAAATAATGAGAGAAATCCATTAAAAATCAGTTAAAATGTGTGAATCTGATATTTGGCATCTGGTTTTATAGATGCCCAATAGCACATGTGTAACTATCTGCTACATGCCTGAACGTGCAAAATTAAAATGCTTGTTCTTGGGCCACATCACATGTTGAAAAGAACAACCAAAAGCAATGAAGATATGAAGGACTTAAACCCTCTATCATTTTCCAGCCTGGACCACTATGCTATAAGCCAATCCACCTGAAAACATTCAGTTATACTTTTAAGTAATTTTATAGAGTGAGATAAAATATAGCAAGATATATCGTATATAATATAATAATATATATAACATAATAAGATATATATAGCAAGAGAGAGATAAAATATAGCAAGTGTGTTGTAGGTCCACTGCACTGATGGCATATAGCAAAAAGTTGTCACAGCAGCTTCTAAATATTAAAAAAATAATAATAATAAAATCATTCAAACTCCTAATCTGATAACCTCCCAGAGGCAATTGAGGGCTGTGAGCTGAAATAAATGCTGAAGTTGCATGTGTTCAGTCCCTCTCTATCTGGAGACCTTCTATTGTCATGTCAGCCAGCTTTGGGGACAAATTTGTCCCATGGAAATTATAAAGGCATTTCAGTGGAAGAGAGGGGTCTGATACTGGAGGTGCTGGAAAGAAGTAAATTCTGCAGAGGTGGTCAGCAGAGAATGAGGAAAGATTAGGTGATCCGGGATGGTGTTGCCTGGTTTGCAGTTTGCAGTAGTGGTGTTACAGGCAAGGAAGAGAATATGAAAGAGATAATAAAGCTGAGTGTAAGAGAAGGCAGAAGTAACAAAGCTAAAAAGAATGTTCTTTCTTTTCCCTAATATTTAGCAAAATAACAAGTCAGAGAGAAGGACTGCGCTAAACACTCCTCCTTCAGTCTCTCTTCTCTGTGGTTCCTCCTCTGTCACACAGAGACACACATGCCTCCTATCCCATATTTCACCTTCTCAAATGTCAAATGTAATTAGATCTTGTTTGCTGCAGGCTAGAGTATGGACATAGTCTATGTCTGAGTTGGCTCAAGGGAAATGGCTTCAGGTTGCACCAGCAGAGGTTTAGGTTGGATATTAGGAAAAAATTTCTTTTCTGAAAGGAAGGGTTGTGAGGAATTGGAAGGGGCTCGGGGAAGCAGTTGAGTCACCATCCCTGGAGGTATTCAGAAAATGTGTAATGTGTTGCTTAGGGACATGGTTTAGTGGTAGACTTGTCAGTGCTAGGTTAACGGTTGGGATTGATATCTTGGAGGTCTTTTCCAACCTAAAGGACTCTATGATTCTATGATATATTACGATCTGTTGTGGATGAAGCCAACTGGACAATTCAAGTAAGCAGAGTGGAAAGCTTGAGTTTATGAAGATTTCGTATTTCTTTAAGGCACTGGTAACGCCAGGATTTGTGATTTTGAAAGACTATCTGCAAGTAAAAAAAGAGGCCTTTGAATGTCAGCTTAATTAGTCTGGTTGCACAACGAAGATAATGACAGAAGTAGATTCCAGAAAAGGGAAAACTGGAGAAAATCAATATAGCAGGTTAATAAGGCATAATATGGTTAAACAGGAAGACTGCAAGGGGCAGTCTTCATACAAAGGTTACCAAAGCCTGTGGAATGTCTCCCCATGCCTTGAGCTGCCTTTGGATCAAATCTATAATAAGAAGAAAATGGAAGAAGTGAACAAATTAGAAGAAGGATAGGGAGGAACAAAAGAAAGGGTGCTGGATTAAGTGGAGGATGTACACTCAAGATAAACAGAGGAAACAAAAGTGCTTGGGGTAAATGACCTACAGTGAGAATTAAGGGAAAATAAAAAAAGTGTAGGAAAGTTGGAGTAGGGTTTTTCCCACCCATCTATTCTGAAAGTGACAAAAACATTTCTAATTTAAAATGGCTTCATTCTGAGTCATACGCTTAAGGAATGTGAAACCTCTCTGCTTAGAATCCATCCCCACACATTTTTCATACAGAAAATCTCTTTGTGATTGTGCAGATACACAATCATGGTGTCAAAGGTACTTTTTTAAGCATTTCCTTTCTCCATTTGAACCTTCTTATCATTGTTTTTCAAATTAGCACTGAATGTAACATCCAGGAAAGAGCAAAGTTGAGGTTGATTCTCAGTTTTGTCTCGCATGAAAGAAACAAGTCAAGATCTCTATTTATGTTTAAAGTCAAGCAACTTTGAGCTCAGTTTGCACCTTTCTTTTAGTGGTACAGATAATACAAAATTATGTACCTAAAAGTCCAGATGGACAGTCTCACTTTTCCTTGCAAGCTGAGCTTCAGATATGTCTTTGTTCTTAAACCCACCAGAGAGCTCTGCTGAGAACTGAGACAGGTCATGTCACATGTCACATTGTTCTCATCTAACCTTAAAGATCTGCAGTGTAGGCACCTACATCTGAGACAGTTACCCCTGCACTCAACTGGGAGAAATAGGCATCTTTAGGAAACAATTTGTCTGATGTATCTGAGTTTCTGCTTCAGGAGGAGAGATGTTGTGTATGTTACAGATGTCTGCACTTGATCAGACTGCTTCCACCCCTTAATTTTGCTTGTATGTTTGCTCTCCATGGACCTTTTCCTGAGCTTTACCCGACTTTGCTGTTTAGATTCTCTTCACAGCAGGAAAAATAAAATAAATAAATAAATAAATAAATAAACAGAAAAGTGCTTGTTTTGAGTGGTACCAAGATACCACTGATTTGCACAAAGTCAGATTAGCTGTTTTCTATATTCAGCTGGAGAGGAGTTAACAAATGTATTTGCTGCAGCTCAACCAAATTTTTCATTTGCATTCTACTTCAAATAAGTAGGAAGACTGGAAAAGAAATATTTTCTGATTTTGGCTTGTGAAGGAGTAAGAATATGTTTATGTCCAACTTATAGCACCACAGGGACTCAGCTACAGCTCAGGTCTCTAGGTCAAGAACTATAAATCTTATTACTGTAACACATGTAGGTCTGCTGATACTACTATATATTTATATCAGTGGGACTTGAAATACTACATACATCATTCCATTCAGTCTTAAAATAATGAAAGCCTTAATTTCATTGCATGCATCTGTTCTTGTGTGTCTTCACAATAATAGTATTCCTACTCTTCCAAAGAATTTAGAAAAGACATAATTTGCAGAGTTATCTCCTCTGATAAGTGATCAGTCAACAACTGAATACGATTTGTGAATAAAATTTATAGCTGATCCTAGGAGATGTCTTTGGGCTACTCCTTCCAAGGCTCAGTTTGTTTTTTTTTCCATGAATGCATCTGGAAAATAAATAAATAAATAAATTTGTCTCCTTTTGCCTTTGTTTCCCTCTCGTTTTCGTCTAGCTAATGTGTAAAACCTTGACCTCAAGCATTGTTTATTACTAAGTGTATAGTGCCTGGCACAAGGAAGCCTGAACCCTCTTTTGTGGCCTCTACTATAGTAGTAATAGTAATAATAGTACTTTTGAAGATCTGTTAAAGTACCTACCACTGAATGGAGATAGAGTCTCAGTGAACATTAAACCACACTGTAGTATATATTCTTGCAAGTACTGCATCAAATTGAATTAATTTGTTTGAATATAAAATGGAGTTCTACAAAGCACTGACTATTTCTGTCAGGATACATGAGCAATAATCTGATCGTCAAAGTGGTTTTCACTCACACCCGGATGCCACAGCCCCCTCAGAGGATCCTTCTGCCACTGCAATGACATGATAGTTGTTCTCATAACAACTACTATGCCTGTACAGTTGGAGCTCAGGACAAGGATCCATTCTAAAATAACCAGCTGTGAACTGCAACTCAGCAGCAACTACCTCTGAAGGAAAGAGGAGCCACAGCCAATTGTGGGAACCTTCAACAATCCCAGTTAAAGCTACTCATCGTTGTGAATAGTAGCCCATGATGTCGAAACAGACTTTCCTCACTGGTAGCATACATTATAATAGATGATTTTCTGCTCTGCATAACCTTTAAAAAGCATATTGAAACCAATAGCCAATGACTTGTTATCAAGTGCTGATCTAGGCTGGTGGTTTTAGTGGTCTTACTGATTTGCAGTGTCAGCTAACTGTTAAACAAAAGCCATACCTGATAACCAGGCTGTTTTCACACCACAGATAATCTGCTGGAAGTGATGCTGAAACTTTATAAAGACGCAATAGGCTAGGGAATATCAGCATGCCCCACTCCTCCAACTTCGCCGTGGTGGTGACAGGTTTGGGCTTGACGTGTTGTGCAAAAGAAAGCATAGTTTATTTGTCCACATAACAATTGCACCCTACCACCACAACACCTGACCAGTAGTGCAGTAGTGAACAAGAGATTTCTGCTTATTTTAGAAGAGATATGAAAAAAATGAACCAAGATTTTGTTATGATAAAATGCTTGGAAGAACTAGGGACTTACATGTAACATGGAAAAATATGTTCTTGACTACACAGGTATATTAAGATATGGATCTGGAGCTTGATATAAAGACACTACAAGTTTAACAGGTGATATTGTGGGTCGGGGTTGCTCTCTGGTGTACGGTGCATGCTGCTGCCTTTCTCATGCACTGATTAAAATGCCTGACACAAAATAAGGATGCAGAATGAAGCACAATGCATTCCAAAAGGATTGTCAGTCTCAGATAAACCAGTATGCTTCATGTGAACCATTTAGTTTGAAAATATATATGAGTCCCATTCTGCACACTTGGTGTCAGCAGTTCTTATGCACTTGAATAACCATAATGACAACAACAGGTCTGCTTGTGTGGATAGCTGTTATATGAGCAGAGACTTAACAAAGCCATTTATCTGTGAACATTTTGATAGCCTTACCCCACAGTGTGGGGCCCAAGCATCTACAGTTTCAAACTACCATTTAGTTTCAATATATCATATGCCAGCACTAGTTTGTCTAAACACATCATTCAGGAAAACACATTAGTGTTTTTAGTCAATTATCTACTCCATTTGTTTTCTTAGCTGCATGTGCTTTTGAATGGTTATCTCAGCTTGGTACTGTGGTTCTGTGAGGTGTGTCCAACACTTAGAATACAATATTTCTCATGCTCGCTGAAGCAGAGAAAAAATAGTGGAAATCACCAACAATGAACTTCACATATTTCTGCTGTATACAGCATGCATGTTTGAGTCTAAACCTTCAATCCTTTCATATTAAAAATTCCCACGAAACCTGAGACAGTCTTTGCTGAATCTAAAAGCCCTGCAGGATCAGTCCTTTAATGAATACTTTAATGGTTCTGCAGGTGTATTGAAAATAGCTAGGTGCTTAGGGATTTCTGACTAGTACTGATATGACTGATATGTAATTCTATGAAAAATCAGTGCTTTGTCTGGGAATAGAACTTCTTCAATTTTGTAGTCAGCAGTGCATTTTCATAAGTTCATAGAAAACAGGACTAAAAGGACTTATTGTGCCATCTAGTCCATCAGCTTGCAATAGTGCTTATATATTTCCCCTCAATTTTAGCAAGAGTGGAACTACAGGCAGATAGAGGTCAGCCCTAAGATTTAAGTTTCCACAGGACTCTCTTATCCTTCTTTCAAAAATTGGCTCTGAAGTGCCACAAAAAAACAGGGGTCCTTGTCCTTTCCACTGTTCAACAGGATCCAAGAAAAGAACACCACATCCTCTTCACTCAAGATCTCGGGATGGATTTGAACTACAGTTGCTGAGGTGAAAGAGCTTGACAAGGCACACTGCTGCCTTCCTCTAAACAGCTAAATAGCATCAAAATATTTTATTCTATGCATCTCTCCCACACTTTATTCTGGTTGGAAATAATATGCTGTGTAGTGAGTTGCATTTTTTTAAGATAATAGCAAAGTATCTCTAATTCAAACCAACTGAACTAATTGGACAAAAAAAGATGCAAACAGCCCAGCCTACCAGACTGTATTTAAAACAATTGTTAGCAATCAATAAATCCTGCTGAATTGTTTGATTTCATTAAAGATGTATTTGTTACTAAGCAGCTGGCACCCAAACAGCTGCTTTAAATAGAGAGAGATTTTTTCCTGCTCTGTTTTATCATGTTCTTCATTATTTTATTTGCACATTTTCAGAGACAATGACTACTGAATAAAATCAAAATGCAGATAAACAAATCACATCTTCGTGTGAGCATGTGGTGGGTCAGGGGAATGGATAGCAGAAATGACAGCCTGCTTTCCTTTCTACTATCCCTGAACATTGTTTTTCAGACTTTCAGCAGTCAGTTATGATTGTAAAACCAACCTTGGTACTGCCCCACTGATAAATAATAAAGACATCATAGCTTCCTTACAAAGCCCTGAATTTTGCTTTCTGTTAATACTGACCTTAACACTAACATCTATCGAACAGTGTTGGCCCACAAAATGAGAATTTCCCAATGTTTTAAAAGTACTTCAATTGGAGCCAGGTCCTTTTAAAACACACTTTAAAGCAGATTTAAACTGGACCCTATCCAGTTGATACCTCTGCCCCATTATGTAACAGATAATGAGGCTAATAGTTTTTGTGAAATGTTTTGGTAGCAAACCAGGTAACTTTCCTTTGTGGTTATGTTGTCACCAAGCAAGGTGGAACATGAGACAGCTTTTAGAAAGGAATCCAAAATCAGATAATAAAACAGCTGCAAATTTGAAATCAGTCCCGGGATCACTTAGGTACATGAAGCTAAGCCAAACTCCCAGAGAGCAATATAGACACAAGAAAAACTTTAGTTTTCTTGGTTTTCAGCCAAATCTAGCTGCACAATGACTGTGGTCATCATGGTGTTCTCAGGTCTTCACTCACAACCTCAAGTAGAAGGACAGTCAACTGAAAGACCAAGGTGGCACTCCCTGCCAGTTCTGGAACCTGCCAGTGTCCTTTAGGCATAGAAAGTTATGTTTTTCTCTCCTCATCATCCTCCAGTAAAGATGGGCTTTGAAGCTATGGATATGTTTGCAGCAACACTATTGACTTCATAGGGAAGTATCCTTTACTGTCGTTATTATTAACCTTTAAGTGGAGGCTTTTATTTCAAATCTGCAAACCCTAGCTCTTCATCAGACCTTCATTGCTGTCATACATTCATCTGTTTTCATGTTGTCTGTGTAGGCTGCAATGCACATCCACAACCTTCAGCTAACCTGCTAGTGGTTCAGAGTTTTTCTTCTCTTCACCTGGCTAAGAGGGGCTGTGCATGGGCTCTTCCAGACAAGCCCCAGAACCTCTCCTCAGTGGTGTTCCCAAACAGTCCAGTGACCTGGAGAATAAAGTTGGACCTTAGAGTCAGTATAAAGTCATAGTGATGTCATTCAGGGTATAGCATGAGATAGAGGAGGGTGGTTATTTTTAAATGAACTATTATTTGAATTGAAGAAATTGCAAACCCAGAATGGTTTAACTAACAAAGAAACAAGGAAAAAAAAAAAAGAAAAAAAAAAAAGTTGAGGTAAAATTACTAGAATTCAAACCTCTGCTGAAACGGTCACCATACACAATTGCACAGTCCCAATAATATGGTTGTTCATGGTATATATGTGGCTCTGGTGATATTCACTGATATAGATCAGTACTTTCCTGAAGTTGTTGCATCAAGGACTTTTGTTTGATACTTTTTGTATGACTGGCCCAAGCAGCTGAAACCTCAAACTAAACCAAAATTAGACTGATCCCTCCTTGAATATAAAAAGAAAGAAAAGGACTGAACTGCATTGATGCTGTTTTATTCTAACTTCCCTTTGAATTTTAAGAGACAGATCCTGAACGGACGTCATTAGAACTATGCTGATGTACACAACCCCAATCCAAACACAACTCAAAGGCCTAATTACTGAAATATCACACAGGAGTGTATTCTTGCAATGTTTCAGACTATTTGACAACCAGGTGGTGGCATGAATATCCTAAAAAGAAAGCTTTTCTGTCAGCCTTGTCTCTAGACCAAAGAAGTTTGGATAAGCATGCAAAGTTTTTGGATGCATATTGCAAACATTTTGAAGTCTGCCCTACACTAATTATCTGTCACATCTCCAGTTACGGTCATGCAGGTTCTTTGCAGCCAGCCACAAGAGAAAGGAAGCAGTAGGTATTTTTTTAATATCCATCTATTCCTCTGTAGTTTAAAAAAAAATAATAATTCTATTTTAGACAGGCAGAATCTTTCAGTGGAACTTTAGATTCATCCTAACATCTTAGGCCCTGCTGTGCTGACCCTCCCCTCTCCCTCTGCTATCTGCAGAATTTGTATGCAAAATCCACGAAAAGATTTCAGAATAGGCCATCCATCCCAAAGCTTTTGACAAGGAACAGGGACTACTTAAAAGAAAAGGTCTTCTGAAGCAGTGTTTCTTTTTTTTCTTAACCTTTTTTCCACCCTGAATTCGTGCACCCTTAACGACTTCACTGGTACTTTAGCCTGTGTGGGCTTTGTCCAGCACAATAAATGAAAGTGTGCAAACCCTCTTTGTTTAACACACTGTTGGAAGGTAGAGGCTGTGTATGGTATAAAAGAACCCAGCTTGCTTAGGAGACATATGTCCAGTGGTTATCAGTTCCTGTTATAAACCAGAGGACAACATGTTTTCACAGTAAAATATGTATATTACATAATATTTTTGGCCAGATGTTTTCAAGCAGAGAAGTTAATAGAAATTTCTCCTGTTGAAATTGGAGTGAGAATAACTTGTGGGCAGGAATTGAAAGAATGGCTTTTCATATATCCACGCAGATTAAGTAGGGCACGGAGAACTAAGATAGGTCATCTGCCCACATCAGTTTCAGGCAGCTGAATGTTACATCTAAGGCTTAATCCTACAATATCCTGTCCATTACTTACTGTGTGCATCAAAAAGTTTAGTTAGTATCTAAAAGGATCAGGCTACATATGTATGCATGCCCATTGTCCCAGCTCAGTAAATCAGATGATGATCCCAAAACAGAAGGAATTTTCATACATTATGTTTTATTCCTGGCTGGCTTGAGCATGGCTGGGACTTTCCTACAGCCAACTAAATCCTTTGTGCATAACACTATATACAAAGTTTGACTGCAGGTTGCACTTTGTCTGGACCTTGTGGTCTTTTGTAAGTGCTTGCTTTTGTAAAAGCTGGGTGACAGACTGCCAGACTTGTTCAAAAGTGATCATGTGAAATTCTTGACGTTATCTGATACAGTAGGGTGGTGAGGCACTGGAACAAGTTGCCCAGAGAAGCTGTTGATGCTCCAGCCCTGGAATTATTCAAAGCCAGGCTGAATGATGCTTTGGCAACCTGATCTAGTGGAAGGTGTCCCTGCCCATGGCTGGTGGGTTGGAACTTACTGGTCTTTAATGGTCCCTTCCAACCCAAACTATTCTATTATTTTGTGATTGCTCTCTAGTAACCCTACTGGTACTCTTTACATATGATGTAAATCATGTCTCCATGCACAAAAAAAAAAAAAAAAACAAAAAAAAAAACATTTTGAAAGCTCAGACATAGGGTTGAGTAGTCATAGCTCAACATGTTAACATGTATCAGCTCAGCTGAGCCAGGTTCATGGTAACAGCATTTGTATATGATTAAAACACTAATTATTACATCTTGAGTGAATATCTCATCCACATGCAGTTGGACTGGTCTAACCATGTCCAAAGACAGTTATGACAGTTCAGTTTATACAGAAATCCATTAGTGAGTCTAAGTCCCAATTTAAATGGTGTTACTTTAACTGAATGCATTCAGCCAGTGCATGACCCTGCCTATTTCAGCTTAAAGGTCATATTTGTCAATTTAAATTAACCCTGTAAAATTAAAGATTTAAACTCTGTCAATAGTAGTCAGACTTCAATGAAGGGAAAAAGTGTCCATCCTTCTTTTGTTACCACTTAGACACATCATTGTCAACTTGGACTTTTCTTGAGAGAGATGTCATCCTCTGATTAATACCACACTGGTATACTTCCCTCCCTGACTTGGTGCTACAGAATTCAGGTAGAGTTCTACACAAAAATACAAGTGTCCAGAGCACTGTCAGAGTTATACAAGGACTGAGGGTGTTACCACACTTCTGCCTCGGAGGTAGCAGAATAATAGCATAATAATATAATAATAATAATGAGCACATAATAATATAATAATAATATAATAATAATGAGCACAATAATAGACTAAAAATACAGTTTCAGAAGTATGATCTGGCTTAGAAAAAAAATCAAGACTCTTCTACCAGAACTGTTTAAGCTAACCCAGGTCTTTTTGTCAGGCCCATGTTAGGTTGCAGCTAGGTATGTCTTTCAAAGGAGACAAAAGGAACAAATTTTCAGTCATGGAGATGAATTTAACTGAGATAACAGATTAAAAGTTCAAGCTCAGTTTGCCTGTGCTCACAGCTGCTCAAAAGCTATGCAGCTATGTAACTGCTTTGAAGAAAAGGGAGACCAGGCTGCAATACTATGCCTCTCTGCAGGTTCCCATGCTAACCAGCTTTTGGGCAGCTTAAAGTTAGCACAGTGTGTGTTCACATCTGTCTGCAATATGTTAGGACAACCTATCTTGCTTGAAATGTTAAGAGGAAAAAGATGGGGTATGAAGAATTTGTAGGAGAACATACAACTCACCTACATATGTCAAACCAGCCTCAAATACAACTTATTATATGAAAACATACTATTTTGTAAACCTTTGGAGATCTCATCTCTCCACAACACACATACTTACACTTCTACTCACCTCCCAGACACTCAGTTTTAAATAAAACTCAAGTATCTCCTGTGAATGATTCACAAAAGTCTCACCAGTCATACAGCATTTAGCAGGAAAAAAAAAAGAAAAAAAAAAAAAAAGAGAGAGAGAGAGAACCATTAGGAGGAATATTTAAGAGCATCTTTTTCATTATACTTTGGGGAAACTTTTTCTTCTAATTTTCTTGATGATGTGTTGCATTGTGCTGTCACTTTGGGGTTTGTCAGTCACATCTGCTAATGTAATGCAGTATGACTGACACAACATGTGACGTGTCACCATGAAATACATCACTTGGAAACTTTGGCAAACATATTGAAGAGAAGGAATTGCAGCAAAAAGACTTTATATATTTTAAATTTATTTATATTTCTTTCTTTCCCTGTCTCTGTCTCCTTTCTTTCTCACCTTTTCTTCTGCTCTGTTCTTCTTTCATTCTTTCTTCTTTCTTTTTCTTTCTTTTCTTTCTTTCTTTCTTTCTTTCTTTCTTTCTTTCTTTCTTTCTTTCTTTCTTTCTTTCCTTCCTTCCTTCCTTCCTTCCTTCCTTCCTTCCTTCCTTCCTTCCTTCCTTCCTTCTTTCCTTCTTTCCTTCTTTCCTTCTTTCCTTCTTTTCTTTTTCTTCTTTCTTTCTTTCTTTCTTTCTTTCTTTCTTTCTTTCTTTCTTTCTTTCTTTCTTTCTTTCTTTCTTTCTTTCTTTCTTTCTTTCTTTCTTTCTTTTTCCAACAAGTGGAAATATTTATTTCAAAGATAAAGACATAACTAGCAATAGTATACAGAATTATTTTCTAAGTGAAAGGACTTGCTGGCCCTAGTATTAATCATTGGAGAAACTGTGATTTGCTAAATAGATACAGCATTTCAACAGGCTAATAATGTAATTTCCACCAGTGGACTGGAAAACAAAACAAAGCAAAACAAATTAAAAAAAAATTCAACAACCACAAAAAAAAAAAAACTATGCTTTTTAATCTACCATTAGCATACTGTTAGTTATCATAATAGGCAGTGCAGCCTCTATAAAAGCAAGTTCTAGCCCTAGTGTAAGTACTAATACAGACATAAAAAGAACTTCACATTTTAACTAACTCATCACAATGACAGGGTGGAAGTCTAAGAAGCTCTCAAGTACAACACTGATGCTGGCTTCTTTAGGCTAACGGGAAGCAGGACAGTTTTCACTTCTTCCTTTGAAAATACTGAAAATGCCTTAGCTGCTTGGTGTAAGCTTACCAGAAGCAGTCCATATTTCACTCTCTGGAATGTAAGTTGGTGCACAGCAAAGTGCATTTGTGATTACAAATGTATAAATACCTCAGAAGATAGGAGGCAGGAAGACCTGCATAATTTAATTAACCTGGAGAAGTCAGTAAGCTTCTTTCCTGAATGTCTCACAAAACTGGGTATACTGCTCTTGAATGATAGTGACATCTCAGATTTACCCAGTATTATCCAAGCAATCCATCCTGGCCCATTACTGGCTAGTTTTGAACTCAGATTTTGGCCCCTGTGCAGAGCTGCTCATTGCATTTCTTTATATGTCTCTGTTCTTTGTAGTTCATTACAAAATCTTCATTAAAGGAATGGATATATACCCAAAGTAAGCATAAATAAGAACACGGCAAGTGCAATAGGCACACAAAGTCAGAAACAAAAGCCTGATAATTTGTTGTTGTTGTTAAAATAATTGCCATTTTTGCATTCTTTCTATCTATTTAACATTGTGTCTAAATATTTTTTACTACCATACTACTGGAATTTGGCCCCTAATTTTCAAGAAATATACTGAGTATATAAATATTTATGCTATATATATATATTTCTTGATGGGACTTTAAATATATCAAATGTAATTCAGCCTTCTTTCTCTCATATTTTCCTCATTCTCTCTTTTCTCTCTTTCTCTCTTTCTTAGAGCTTCCACCAAAATTCTAAGACAAACTTGACAAAATGACAAATGTCAAAATGACAAAATTCAATGACAAAAGTCATTAATGGTCTTTTCTATTTGCTTTGGGGGAATGTTACCAGCATATCTCAGAAATCAACTTTCTCAAGCACTGAATGTAGTATATTACTGTTCTTCCTTTTTTGTTTTGTTTTGTTTTGCTTGTCTATGATGAAAAATTAGACAGTAGTACCTGAAGTAGCTCTTCTATGAATAACAATTTTTCTGCAATTTATCCAGTTATTTTCTTTGTTTCTTCTTTTTTTTTTTTTTTTTTTTTTCCTGCTGCATTTTAATCTGTTATTTTTATCTCTATGGTGTGGTTTGGAAAAAAAAATATGTTTGCTTTGTAACTAACTGTAAGAATAAGAGACACCCTGAAGTTTAACTGACTCTATCCATTACCGTGTGAACCACATCTTGCAGACTTGCATAACAAAATCTTCTCAAGAGGTTCGTGGGAAAGGTATGAGGAGGGTTGCACACAGTCTGGTAAAGGAAGGATATTCAGTGCTGCTGTTCTTACATACTTATACTTTTATCACTTCCTATCATCTCACTGGTCGTTAACCTCAAAAGTAGGACAAACTGCTAGAAGTGCTATTATGAAGCATTTATTGGGTATCACACAATTGGTTAGAAGCAGAAACCAGTGCAACAATTAATAGCTGTATTAGCAGCCAGTGATACCCAGCAATCATAAAGTTCACTATTCCTTACTGCTCGATGTGCTTTAACTTGTTTTCACACAACATCGGAGGGCCTTGGTGAATACACAACAGAAAAGCATTTAGACTCTTAATCTGACATTTACTGAGTAGCTCTATGCTGCTGCTGTAAGGGCCCTTCTGGGGTTTGCATTAGCAGAAGTCCAGAGATTTTGCAACTCTTTCCAAATGTAGTAGAGAGCAGAAGCCACCCAACACCTGTGAAAATTGCCCTCTCAGTTTTAGTGCTGCCCAGGAAAGGAATCACTGGGGGAGAGGGCAGACATTACGGTTTAAAGAAATGGTGTGTGTGGAGGGCTGGTTTCAGCTGATTAAAAAGAAAGAGAGAGAGAGGGAAGGAGGGAGAAGAAAGGCAGAGATTTTGCAAGGAATAGCATTTAGGCATTGCAGGTCCCAACAGCCTGAGGGGCACAGCCAGCAAGATGTAGTGACCCTGACCAGAAGACCATCGTACATTGAGGAGTTGGTGACCCACAGTAATGTTAACCTGAGTACACCCATGCCTGTGTTGTGCTGCACATATAGCGTGGCCTTCAGACCTGTGTTGTTCTGCAAAATCCCTAGCCCACAGGATAAACTCCACCAGCTCGTTGTAACAGAGGAGCCTGCAGGCAGCTCCCACTTGGTAGGAGCAACTACGCCACCTGTTTGGCTCTGCTTTCATCTAACAGTGCAGCAAGAAGTTCTCATGAGAACATCCATTCTGTTTGACTGTTGAAATGATAAATAGAATTGTTTCCTTGTAAGAAAATCGTGTAATATATTGAAAGACCAAAAGGGGGGAATCTCTGCTATGGATGGAGTCTGCATGGTATGCTGCGCATGAGTCCTGTTTGATGCTAAACAGCTCAGGGCAGTCCAGCATCTAAAAGAACGTAAGGTTATCTGTGCTATTCTTATATTGTTAGTTCTAATAAATGGTATTTTAAATAATAACTTACAGAGTCTGAGTGCCTTTGTTACCAGGATCATACTGGACCTGCACCTCCTGATGCAAAACACCAGGCAGGCTGCAGACATGGCTCAAGATGCTTAAAGGGGCCTATGCAAGCCCCTCACTCAGGTGGAAGATGAGAATAGAAGAGATTCTGAACTCACTTCAGCAAAGTCAAAAAAGCCTCTCCTTATTCTGAGAGGAAGGATGGCAAGCTCCATCCCCATCCTTGCATGCAAAGTGCCACTCTAGATCAATCAAAGAGGAGCTCTAATCTCAAATCAGCCACTTCCATGGGTTGCACAGGATCTATGGGCTCTGGTATGTAAGTAATGTGGTGCAAGCTGTCACAAAATGTAATGCTTTGGATTTGCCCCAAAAGAACAACCAAGTTTCTAGATTCTAATTTCACAAACAGGAATAAAATCAAGCAGGGGGGATCAGTGTTGCTTGACTGCTATTTCAACACTCAGCAAACCATACCTGTGTGAAAACAATTACCTTTAGATGAAAGAATGATGAGTGCATTAAGTGAACATAGTAGAAGATGACTCATAAAATATTCCATAGTCATTAATGCACAGAGTGGTTAACTAGAGAAATAAAGAATTAAAAGGTTGGACCTCTCATTAATACTAATCTTGTCTGCCTGTTTCTATATTTTACAGCTATCTGGTATACTTACATATATCTCATTTACAGTGTGGGCTAAGTAATGTCCACTATAGCTAATGTTTTTGGCATAATCATATATTCCTGAAAGAGTGAGAACTTTGGGACTAAAACATTTCAACATTGTTCTTTGATCTACAGATAATTTATGCTTCAAGGAGACAGAGGCTAAAATCTGTGTAACTAACTGATTTTTCACCTTCTTGGTTTTTCCAAAAAATCCATCACTGTTCGCATGGACATGCTACATTGTTTTGGGTCATCCTGAAATAATAATTTTTCAGTATTCTTGGCAGTTTGCATAATATTATTTCTGGTTGAAACAAAATTTTTTTTCAGCCTGGAACAAAATATTTCAGTTAAATTTTGGTTATTTTTAATGACAGAACTTAGGCAACGAAAGGCTAACTTCAAAATGGGATTCAACTACTACTTGCAAAACCCAGAAAGGACTATCGCTCTGCCCATGAGACCAGTGCTGAGGGGCTACTCTGTGGTATGGGAGAGACAAGTTTTAAATCCTTAAGGGCTTTGAGTTCTTGATTGTTCTGGGTGGCACAAGATTACTTCAGTCTGACTAAAATATTCTTAGAGACACCTTTGGGGAGGCATTTTTAGCACTCCTCTGATACGGATGCTCATGTTCCTGATTCTTGCCAGTTAGATATGCTGTAATAGAGGACTATTCTCAATGATGGAGAAGAGCCAAGTGACATCTATAATTGGGCAGGCACAAGCTAAAATTCACGGTCTGAAAGCAGCACAGCTACACTACACTCAGGATGCACCTGAGCTACTGCTGAGCCTCTTATGGTTCTATTGCTAGTTTAGTCCCATCTAGCTCTGGCACTTCAGTACCATGCTGAATTGTAGTCAGTATACAGTAGTTAAGCAGTGTAGTGGTTAAGTACTAGGCCTGACCCCACTTTCCCCAGACACACACACGAGCACATACAAACTCCCTTCTCACAGTAGGTAGATCAGTCCTAGGTCATGTGTTCTGTTATGAAATTAGCCGCGAAGAGACTTGAATTGAAAATACTTAAGGAAGCTATTTTCCATGCTTCAGATACTTTTTTATTTTTATTTTTTATTTATTTTTTGCCAAATACATTTATGAAATGTAGCCTGAATTCACATACCCTTTCCACTTCACAAAATATATATATTTTTTTTTCCACTGGCTAAATTACTAACTTCAAATATTAGCTCAGGCTGAATACTGGCAAAAACCGCTCCCCTGTGAGGACGCTCAGGCATTTGAGCAGGTTGCCTGGAGTCTCTGTCCCAGAGGTTTTCAAGACATGACTGGACAAAGCCCAGAGCAACCTAGTCTGATCACATGGCTGACCCTACTCTGAGCAGCCAGTTGGTCTAGAGACCTCCTGAGGTCCATGCCAGCCTGGATTAGCCTATGATCCTAAGATATTACATTCCCTCTACTCCCACTGACTTCATTGGGAACAGCAGTTTTTCAGCATTACTATGAAAAGAGAGTAGAAACATATTCATGAGATCAGATCTTGCAGTGGTGCAAACTGGCAAACAGTGGCTGAAGAGACAGCATTACCCAGAGACTAAGACACTATGCCAGGCCTCAGAAAATCTAGGCATCCCCTGAGAAAGACTTTTATCTCCTACGTCTGTCTGTTCCTCTCTTTTTTTTTTTTTTTTCTCACATATTTCGACAGGGAGATTCTTTGGAGACCAACTGCCTCATGGCACTTACAGTCTATAATAAAACTGGATTTCAATTTCACTTGGGATTTCAAGGCTCAGCTATTAGGTAAATAATAACAATTCACTGCTTTCAGTGGATCTATACCAGTTTACACCCTCTTTAGGAACACTGAAGGCCAGAAGCATCATGTACTTTCTAATTACATGTTCTGACCTCCAAATATAAAATTCACTCAGTACTTAAGGCAGTGCAAATAATTACTATAGGATTGAGGCCCTGAAATAATATACTCTGTACTGTTTAAAAAAAATAAAAAATAAAATAAAAAAATAAAAATTTACAAATATAAATTTCATGTCTTGAAATGTCTATCCACAGGTTATAAAAGTCATCTCAGTATTGAATGTTAACAAATGGCTTCTCCATCAGCTTCAAACGGTTGGTATCTGAGACTACACTCAAGACAAAACGGATTTAAATTTAACAAAGATAGGCACCTTTGAAAATTGACTATCAACAGGGAAGGACAGGATATCTTAAATATTTGCTTGCAAAAAATATATGCAAGTGCACAGACTGTCCATCAACGCCCATGGAAAAAAATACTGCCCACATAAAAACCAGTAACTCCACATGCAAAGGACAGTGACAAGGGGCAAAGTAGGATGGCTATATGAATGTATAACTGTAGAGTTCATGTCTGAAAAATTGTCCTGCTTGGCAGCCTGCCTGAGCAGAGGGGGATAGATCACCCTGCAGAAAGGTGAGGCTTAAAATTATGAAATGGGTTAGCTTATCACTCACCCTGGCAGACTGCAAATACTATAAAATCCTCTCTGACTGTGGTTTGCAATAAGGTATGTAACAAAGTTCTGTATTTGCTCAGTGTCAAAAGAGGAAAATTCCTCCTGCATATTTGCTCTTAGAAAGAAACCCAGACATTAGGCTCCATGCTCAGTAAGAGCCTTTGTGGTTCAAACAATTTGTAGATCTTGCACACAACATTTGTAAACTCTGTCTTGTCATTCCATGTGAAAAGTCTTCTCAGCAAGTTAGTTAGCTTCAAGGCATTCAAAATAAAAGACTAATTATTGGAATAATGCACTGTTCTTAAAATCATACCTATTAACCTGTATATCAGTCATGTACATATGTGTCTACATGTACATGTAGATTAGAGTTAGAGATAGGTGTGCATGTCCAAACCATCTCAGCATCTATATTTAGTTTATAGGTTTTGCAGAAGTTGTCAAGCAAGTCCTCCATTCTGTATCAGGTGCAATTTAGCACAGAGCAGTCACCACCCAAGCTCCTGAGCATACAGGTAGCCTGAGCAAAGACTAATACATAGAAATCGAGGGTATTCCTGTCAGAACTCACAAAAGGCAAACAGACCTTTTTCCTTTCCATATAAGAATTAGAAAATAGGCAAATAAATAGGAAAAAAAAAAAAAAGATACGAGGACCAACAGACATAATCTGGTTAGAACTCTGTATCTACAAAATCCTTTGCACTTGGTCCTCAAAAAAGAAGATTTAAAGATACAGTCACTTTCCCCAGAGTCCCTGAGTACACAGGAGACACCCCCAAAGAGATCTGGTATCTGTGGGGAGTCTTAAGGGTCATAATGCCATGGACTTAGTTATGCACATGTCCCGGGTGCTTTTCTGGAGTTATTGTCAATAGACAACATCTGCTTAATAGAGTTTTCCCCAGGCTGCCATATCCTGTGTGAGGCCAGTGGAAGAGATGATAATTTGGAAGCCATAAACAGTTCATTGGTAGTTCACTTCTGTGCAATGAGCCAACACAAATAGAGAAATTGGTCCAAATTGGTTTCAAATATTTGAAAAGGACTAGGTGAATGTTTCGTATGTTGGATTTCGGTTTGGGGATTTTTGGAGTGTTGTCATATAGCAGGCATAAATCATGCTTATTTTACAGAGTTCAATTAAAATCTTGTACTCAGAAGGATTATGTAAATTGATGATTTAAAATTACTGAAGAGTGGTTACAAATATTACCAGGTTGCTTTGTGGTTATTTATATCTCTCATTCAGCTTAAAATCCTTTCTAAGCAATCTGTAAAATACCACACAGAAACTTCTTTATGGTACTTCTACTACTATTTCGTTAGTTTAATTAGAGCAGTCTGCGATGACAGTGGCCACAGAAATCCTGAGAAAAAGAAAGAGCAGGGGGAGAGAGAGAGACAGAAAGTCAGAGTTCTCTAAAAGTAAAAGTGGCAGTGGGGGAAAGTGAAGTTAAAATTCATCCAAGGAATTAGTTTCATTTTCAAAGTAATATTCATAGACCATTTAGAATGTCACCGTGCTTCTTAAAACCTGTGATTGATGGTATCTGTTGGCAGGATAATGTAACATGAAAAAGAATATCAGACTGTATTACATTACTTTTTCCAATCCTTTTTTTTCCCCTTTCCAAATTTTTTTGTGTGTGTGTGTGAATTTTAATGTGTATGAGAGTCAGGGCCCTGCTAGGGGCCAAATATGCTCTAAGCAAGAATCATACAGCCATCCCCAAAGGCTCTGTCATCATATCTTATTTGCCCCTTCACAGACCTGCACATGCTGCCCCCCATTTCACTCCCCTCTGGGCAGCAACTCACAGCCTGGTTTTGCTGAATGACACCAACCCAAGGGATGGGTTTGGGATGTGATCAAGAAAGAACTAGAACACATGAGTGAATTAACTGGACCAATGTTATTAAGGTTCATTCTAGGAGTTGTGATTGAGAAAGATTTTTTTTTTCTTTTGAAAATATCAAAATTATTTCATTTCTGGCTACTGTAGTCTTTGTTATACAATTAACAGAGATATATTTCAATTTAGAATCATTTTTCATTTTATTGCAGCTTTTTCAGTGACCCTGCCTTCCTACCCTATGGAGACAGGCACTTGATAAATGGAAAATAAGGCCTACCAGTATGTAGCAGTGAAGGACTTCGTTGCCCACTTCTCGTGTCCTTTCTTTACCATTTTGTCTTCTGATCTGTACAATTCTCTTTCACTCATTATTAATAAGGCTCCATTCCTTTCCGGACTTTCTTTCCAACCTGTTCTTCCCCTTGTTCTCCTTCTCACTCTATGATCCATGCACACAATGCAGTTTGTTTACCTGCAAGTCTCAAGTATGAAATAAAGGTCAGGAACATTTATGAGTCATGGGCCAACCTACTGAGACAGAACCAAACTGGACAGTCCTGTGAGCCTCACAGTTACTGCTGAGATATTTTGGGCTCATCTTCTTTCCCTTGTGTCCTGTTTCTTCTTTGGCGAAAACATCATGTTTTGTAGGTTATCTCAAATACCCAGGCTGTCAAGTTATGTGGTGCTACCTGAATGGGTTATCAGTGTTTATGGAGATGAACCAGTAGAACAATGTGAGTTAATATATCTGTGTATCACAAGGGATGTATCTGCAAGTTCACTTTTCAACCAGAAGATGGTGAAGACGTGGTGGAGTAGACAGGGATGTTGTAGGTAGGACCACAAATGAGTTATGACCTAGCATCTGCCTTTGAACTGCTAGGAGCCATCCTTGCACTGTACTGATAGGCAGACACCAAGCCAAGAGGATCATCTTGAGCCCTCACAGACACAGTATTTCATGGGAAGAACACTTTCAAGAGACTTACATCAATACTGTTTGTCAGCACTGGTTTCATGCGCAAGCAATACCGGCAGCTACACTGTGAATGGCACGCTGGGGTTAAGATGAGCTCTCTTACCATCTCCAGGCTCTGGCAAGGGCATTCAAGGTTTCCAACCAGAAAGGCAGAGCAAAATGCAGACGTTGCAAACTCATGCAAATTGAGACTGAAACAAAGGTCAGTGCAAACCCTTGCGAACTACTGTTAATCTCAGAGAATCTCAGGGCTCTGATCGTGCATTTTAATATATTGGCAAAGGTTTTTGCTTTTGCAGATCTAATCAGGACACTGACTGGATCCCAGACCAAGAGAATCAAAAACCTTTTATTTCCCTTGACAGCACAGGCAGAACCTCAGGATAGTCAAACTCACTCCTTCAGGGCTTTAGTGATTGAAATTCTGTGTTTGCATACCAATTTTCCAGCTGATAACTCTTAGAGTTGTGAGGACATAAAGACCTGAAAATGAGCACATTTCTAGATGACCATCAGTGTATAATTAGCCCATTAAAATTGTCAAGATACTACTTTTGGTTAGTGAAAAGATGAATCAAAATCACTCTATTATTTAAATATAGAAGAGGAGAAGAGGTAGTAGGTTGTGTCCCCCCTATCCCTACCCCACTCCCCTACCCCCCTTTTCCAAAGAGAAAGCATGCTTTTTCCTTCACCTGTGATTTATTATTAGGGGTGTGTTGCTGCTAGAACACTCTGTTGACACCCCAGATAGGCTTCCTGGTAATTCTGAACTGTCGATTTCACAGTAACTGGTAACTGCAGGTAAGCAATGTTGAAGTCAATGAGAGCTGTGATGGAAATGTGTAAAGTTCTGCAAAATTTTAATCCCACTCAAAACATCAGACCTTAGTTTTTTCACAGGGAACATTCAAAGACAACTTTTGACTGCACCTCAATCCCCATATGTAAAACGGAGATGATAACAGCACCTTGGCTCACAAGGTTTCTGTAATGATCAGCTCATTCAGCTTGTACAGAACAGAGGATCAGAACTGCCAGTGCCCTGAAGCTCCAGTCTTTTACATCAGACAGTGACCTGGCCTCGGGCAGAACACCATTCATGCCAAGAATTCTTCTTAATTGGTGGCCACGTAAGGCTGAGATGTTGAAGTAGTTGTGCTGTGATGCAATGTATCATGAGACATGTATATTCTCAGATAAGAAAATGTGTTGCAAGGCAGCAGACTCATGTTTTTACATCAACAATTACATTTTGATTGTGATTTTCATTTTCCTAACGTAGTTTTGAATGAGCAATTCTTGTGTTCACAAAGCTTGGAAAAAGCATGCACAGTGCTGTAGGAAACTAGAGGAGCCACATGATTTGAATTCATTAGTGCAGTTATTCCTTTTTTCCATAGTTTTTAATAGATGAACACTAAGAATAGATGATTTGCAATCATCAGCTGTGTGAGGCTTGCTCTGTATGCATGGCATAGTTTCCCCATGAAAAGCTTTGTTTGGAATGCAAAAATTTACTGGTGAAAAATTATACATAAAATTTTCCAGCATGTTTCTGAAGAAGGATAGCAGGAGTGCTTCTGACAATTTGGCCCCAGAAGTCCCAAATCTGCAATGAGATGAGTTTGGATGAGTTTGCTTTATTTTTGTCAAACTATATATTTTTTTATTTTTTATTTTTTGCCTACCCAACTTGTACAAACTCTTTGCATATTTTTTTAATACACATGAATAAAAGATATTCCTGCAGACTGATGTAGTACACAGGCTTTCCAGATCAAATGTTTTCCTTCTTCAGGTGAAATGTGGAAATGAGAGATAGTGTTGTCATTATACTGTATTATTTGTTTGTTTGAACAAATATGGCCACAGCAATCATTTTCATCAATTTTCTAAGAATAACAGTTTTTTTTAACAGAAATCAATAAATGCAAAATTTTCCATAAAGCCTTCAGTGAAAAATATTCCTCCCTCATCCTCATGTATATTAAAGTGCACAGAATATGCTGACTAGCATAATGCAATAAAAGTGATTACTGGGAGGCAGTGGAGGTGATTAAATATCACACAGTAGTTGGAGTTACCTGAAAATATTATGCATCCAACACTCCAGAGACGAAAAAACATCACAACAAACAAGTTCTTTGGAAGTTCACAACTCCCAGCCAGCCACACTGCTCCGTACATGGCTCTGCGGATGGGGTTTTAATGGATGCATGACAAGAGCATTCATTGTCTTATACAATGCGAAGAAGTTCATCATTAGAAGGGAGGCAGCTGAATGTCCGTTGTAACACACATATTTTGACAAGGAAGGTTTAGGTTCTCCTGAGAAAACAACATAGGCATAGAATCTGCCTGTTTACAATTGACGTGGTTAAATATTGAGGAGGTTGTTCAACTGGTTGCTGAGTGAACTGGAGAATTTACTGTTGGCACTAGGGAGACTAATTCCTCACTTGATGACTAGCTGACTTAGCCACACATTTCTAAGTCCAAAGTACAGTAATGATTTAAAACAGGGAAAAACCATCAATTAGTCATTTTCAAACTCCCTCGAGGTATTGAAAGTATGGAAACTATTATTTGCAGTGGGGAGAAGTAACTTAAGTCTTAGTGCAGAATATGTTGATGATGGCATGAAACTTTAACAAATACAAGATTCTTTGGGCTTCTTACTAAATTTATTGTCAATATGGGTGAAATTTGAGGAGGGAATATGAGTAATGAACCACAGATCAGGGAAATCCCCATAGATATCCTTCTATTCATTAGAACACATTCTCTGTTGAAACTGTACATATTGGAGTTGATTCTTTTTACTGGACCTCTTCAAATCCTTCATCTCCCTGTAGTGCCAGACTGCAGCCCTTTGTCTCATTGCAGACCCCCACTTTTAATGCATCACCAGCTTGCCAATCTAGTTTTTTTTTTTCAAAACTCTCTGTGCCTTAATTTATTCCAGATCTTCCTTTAAATAACTGAGAAGCATGAGAAAAGTAACATAAACAATGGGTCTGGTCCCAGGAGTTCTCGAACACCTCCAGTTCCATGCTGGCTTCACTGTAAACCATACGTTTTCAGTGCACCTTCTCTGAGACCTGAATTCTGAATATTTCTCAAATACACTGACTCCAGACCCTTGATCTTAGGTCAGCTCTATTTCTGTGCCATAAATACACCCCAGTTTATTTGACTGGAGATGTCTGCCTTTTAACTATCTTACATCCCTGTGAATTGACTAATTTGGTCAAGATTCCCATAAGTAACTTTTCTCTACACATATTTCTGTATTCTGGATCCATGAGCAAAGATATAGATCAGAGTTGCTCACATAAAAATGTAGGCTCTCAGCTGTCTAAGCACAAAGTCATTTGCTTAACTTATGTCTGACTGTCCACATCAGCAGAACTCTGCCCTGCTGCTCAGCCCTGCAGACCAATGTCCATCCAGGCATGGCTGAGTAACCCTGTGTTTACTCATGCTCAGCTTCTTCTGGGACCCACAGACTTACATTTAAATTCCTCATAGAGGAGTAACACAGGTACAGCCCAGTACTATGGGCACTTCTCTGAGGATGAAAAGTTGTGTTATACTCCAAGAATTGTTTATGCATTTTACCAGGTACCTTTTTAATGTGAACTTCAGAAAATGCCCTAAAAGCAGAATCCCCAAGTCAGAGATTCATTTGCAGCATCCAGTGGGAACAAATGTGGGAAAAGGATTGAATGAGGCCATATCTTGGTTGAAAGATTAAGATAAATTGCAAAAAGCATCCAAGTTTAGTAAAAGCCAGTTTATCAGCATCTATTCACTTAATTATGTAGATTTTGGATTTCAATAGGGAAAAAAAATCATATCTGATGTTGTCTTAAAGATAATTGAACATGTTAAACAAAAACATCATCCTGAAGCACTTGATCTCAAAAAAAAAAGGTTTCCAAGTGCTTTATAAGCTAAATCGTGAAGTATATACTGAAGCCCCAGTGTATAATAGGAAGAATTTCAGATATAAATATCTTGGCACAGCTCCTCTTAATATATTTGTAAAACACAAATGCTCTTAGAAACTACTTCTTAGCTTCTTGGGATTTTTAATCTCTACAACTTAGATGTACATTCTAAGCTTTATCATTATTATTATTAGTAGTTGACACTATTGAGGGAATCCAATGACCAGAAAAAAAAAAAAAGGAAAAAAAAAAGATAAATCTAAAAGACACAAAAGTTTAGGACTATATTTTTTTTTAAATTTATTCATGTTCTTCATAATAATCCCTTTCATCTAAAAATAAAAATAACCAAACCATCTTTATAAATACAAACCTGGCCTTCAATCTGTTAAAACAATGCCATGCTAAGGCCATGTTCAAACACAGTGCGACAATGGCAGTGGTGAAGCTTTGACCATATTTCTTACTTAACTTTATTTAACTTAATAGAGTGATAGCTTTAAAAATTAGAGCCTGAGTCTTCTTCCATTGAACTCAGTAAATCTCTCACAGGTTGCAATAGGACATGCACTGGGCCAAGTTGATTGAAAATGCATACTATGTTCAAATCATTATAACGAAATAGTAAAATAATTTATATTGTTCCTCAGTCCTTTTTGGCCAAAGATTTTGATGCTTTTATAGGTTAGCATAGCACTGATCTAGTAGGGGAAGGAAAAAAAAAAAAAAAGGTGTATATCTGGGTGTATAGTATATACAGTATAGTATATATTTATATTTATTATAATAAACATAAATTTAATATATATTTATTATATATATATACTATACACCCTATATAATATGTAGGTATATACATCCTGTATAATGTATAATGTACATAGGGTGTATAGTATATATTTCTCTATGTATAACTGTGATACGTTAGAGGGAAAGAAGCAGAGCTAAGGTAGAAGGATGGGCCTGAGACATTTCATAGAATGGCTTGGGTTGGAAGGGACCTTCAAGATCATCTAGTTCCAACCCCCATGCCATGGGCAGGAATGCCACCCACTAGATCAGGTTGCCCAGGGCCTCATCTAAACTGGCCTTGAACACCTCCAGGGATGGGGCATCCACAACCTCTAGGAAACCTGTTCCAGGGCCTCAATATCCTCTGAGTAAAGAATTTCCTCCTGACATCTAATTTAAACCTCCACTCTTTTAGTTTAAAACCACTCCACCTTGCCCTATCTGCCTGAGAAAAAAAGTTGCTCTCCATCTTTTTATAAGCCCTGTTTAATTACTGTAAGGCTGCAATGAGGTCTCCCCAGAACCTTCTCTTCTTGAAGCTAAACATCTCCAGCTCTTCATAGGAGAGGTGCTCCAGCCCTCTGATCGTTTTTGTGGCCCTCCTCTGGACTTACTCTAACAGGCCCACATCTTTTTTGTGCTGGGGGCCCCAAACCTGGATGCAGGACTCCAAGTGAAGCCTCATAAGGGCAGAGCAGAGGGGGACAATCAACTCCCTTGACCTGCTGGACACTCCTCTTTTGAGGCAACCCAGGATGAAGTTGGCCTTCTGGGCTGCAAGCACACACTGCTGGCTCATATCGAGCTTTTTGTCACCGAAACCTCCAAGTCCTCCTCTGCACTCTCCATTCAGCCTGTATTTGTGCTTGGGATTGCCCCAACCAAGGTGCAGCACCTTGCACTTGGACTTGTTGAACCTCATTAGGTTCATATGGGCCAACTTCTCAAGCTTGTCCAAGTCCAATTTGATGGCATCCCTTCCTTCTGTTGTATCAACTGCACCACTCATCTTGGTATTATTTGTAATTTTGCTGATGGTGCACTCAATCCCACTGCCTATGTCATTAATAAAGATATTAAACAGCATTGGTCCCAAGCCAACCCCCCCGAGGGACACCACTCATCACCAGCCTCCACCTGAACATAGAACCAACATTGTCAACACTGACACCCTTCAAATCCTTTTGTCTCCATTTTAGAGATCAGTGTCACATAGGATTGTGTCAAAGGCCTTGTAGAGGTCCGGATAGATGGCAAAGGTCATTCCTCCCTTGTCAACCAATGCAGTCTCTCCACCACAGAAGGCCACCAGATTGGCCAGGCATGATTTGCCCTTGGTGAAGCCATGACAGTTGTCTCAGATCACCTCCTTGTCTTGCAAGTATCTTAACATTGCTTCCAGGAGGATCTGTTCCATGATCTTCCCAGGCACAGAGGTGAGGCTCACCAATCTGTAGTTCCCTGGGCCTTCCTCTCTACTCTCTTTAATGAGTTCATCCACACTGGTGAGCACCTGGTCTAGTAACATTTATCCTCTTGTTGGTTTGTCCAAAACCTGGACCAGGAAGTTATCCTTGATGCATGCCAGGAGTCTCCTGGATTGCTTACAGCCTGCTGTGTTGCCTTCCCAGCAGGCATCTGGGTGGTTGAAATCCCCCATCAGGATAAGAGCCTGTCAGTGCAATGCTTCTTGTAGCTGAAGCAGGAAGGCCTCATCAACAGGCTCTTCTTGATCAGGCTGGATGTAGTAGACCCCCAACAACAAGGTGTCCTTTATTGGTCTGGTCCTTAATTTTTACCCACGAGCTGTAAACCTGTTCATGGCCGTTTCTCAGAAGCAGCTCTTCACAATCTATTCACTCTCTGACAAAAAGGGCAGCATCCCCGCCTCTCCTCCCTTGCCCCTTCTGAAAAGCTTGTAGCCCTCAATTCCAGTTGTGTGATTTGTCACAACCAATTTCCATGACAGCAATTAGATCATAAATTTCAAATTGCACTGTGGTTTCCAACTCCTGCTTGTTTCCCATGCTGTATGCATTGGTAAAGAGGCACCTCAGCTGGGTGCTATCAATTGCATCACCTTTTTAGAGGAGCCCTTCCCAGTTCCTCTGGTACAATTCACAGGTATTTCCCTGTTGCTTCCTAAAGTGTCAGGATTCCCTAGTTCTTTTCTGACAGTCAGAAGTACATCCCCTCCCCCCACTGAATCTAGTTTAAAGTCCTGCCAATAATCCCAGACAGCTTGCTGCCCAGAACACTCTTGCCTCACCTGGTCAGGTGCACCCCATCCAGTGTCAACATGCCTGGTCTCTCAAAGGTGTGTCTGAGATCATAAAAGCCAAAACCCTGAGTGCAGCACTGGCCACCCAGCCAATCATGCACCTGATCCATTTGTCTCCTTCTTCTTGGGTCCCAGTCTCCAACTGGGAGAATAGAGAACACTAATTGCACTCCCAATCCCCAAGACCTTTCCAAGGGAAATAATGTCTCTTTTGATATTTCAGAGTCTCCTCGTTGCAGACTCATTAAATCATTTCATCTGTGTGAACTTGGTGGATTATAGCCACCAAATCATACGGAAAAAACAGAGCATCACCATATTTCATCTTAGCTGATCACGGACATAATCAGTTCTTCTGAGCTGCTCTTCAGGCCTCAGCGTAGCAGTACAGGAAGTCCAGGTCATGGGATGGTTCTAATGCATACAGGCAAGGTTGCAGTTTGGGTGAATTTACATGAAAAGAATAACGTCAGAACTAAACTCACGTAACTTTAGAACTGGCTAGATGGGGAGAAAAAAAACATCATCTAAGGACAAGACTTTTTCTGAGGTAAACTCGAATGGTTGAAGCTAAATTGAAATATATATTTCTTGCTTTTACGCTTTAGCCACTATTTTTGAATGAGACAACATGAATGTAAAAATGTAAGTCATTACATTATTGGGAGAAATCATACCAGAAAGACAGGACACCAGATGTCTCACTCCAAAAGATGAAGAACATAATTCAGATAATTTCTGTATCAGAAGGATACAGCCACACTTTGTTTTGTCCTTTCACTTGAAAAAAAAAAAAAAGAGAGATTCTTTTATTTATTTATTTATTTATTACTATTTCCAAGCCTAAATTCAGACCTGAGATGTTTACTGTTTTGATAATGACTTCAGAGCACTATGTCTTTTCATTTCAATATCAGGAAAAGCCCTGAAGTTCCTACCCACTTTGCTACAAATTATCCCATGCACAACAAAGTTTACACCTTTTCCCTCCATAAAGGCAAAAGTTCCATTTCAAATCCCAGTTTCCTTGCATGGCACTTTTAGTAGGCCAAGCTACAAGAACAGACACAGAAGCTCTGAACATTTATCTGAATTTATTCATATTCAGAAATGCTGGACATAGACCAATCTCCATCCAGAAGCTGTACAGCTACATTAGTCCTGCACTGCGACTGATCTAACCCACCTTGCTGAGATTCAAGAGAAGAATAATTAATAGAATGGTGGGGGGGAAGTTGAAAAGAGAAGAGAGACAAACTTTGAGAATGTAAGTACAGAGTCATGTTGGGAATGCTGACGTGAAGAATCAGCAAGGCTGCTCATATTGAAATGCAGAGATAAAAAACACAGCTTCAACCTGGCTTTGTTACCAAGGCAATGAGATTGTGAGCAACTAGATTAAATGAAAGTAAAGATCAAAAATGACCCCAAATCCTTCACACTGTCAAAAGTTGTATCCCACTTAGTAAGACGTCTCAATGTTCTGTGTCTCAGGCACCTATAATAGCAAAAGAATAGTCTTAGATTCATGTACAGAGTTTCTCTCTGAGGCTTGATTTTAACACTGACCTTTCTAACAATGTGTAGTCATACCATAATCTAAAATAAAATAAAGATAAAAATATAATAATAATAATAATAATAATAATAATAAACAACTGCTGAGTAGATAGATCTAAAATCTGCAATCTAGGCACCACTCATCAGATGTTCAGACAGGTTTGGAAAAGCTTCAGAAGGTCACGATGTCTACCCAACTTTATTATGAATTACTAACCAAACATATTTACCAAATCTTTCCCATAAACAAAACACCTGTCAGAGAAGGCATTTCCTAATTTGGGCTGTTTTGAAAAGTTCTATCATTTATACATTTTTAAAATCAACATTTGCTCCTTTCCATGCTAATCCTTTTGGTTTCATTCAAGAATATACAAAATCAAAGGTGTTACATTTGTCTAAGTGTAACCATGTGCCAGATATCCACAGAAATAGCGCAATAGATGTCTTTCTATGCCATGATGTGGCTCACCAAGAATGGAAGATGAAAAGTGCTGTTAGATGACTTATCACACTCTTCTCAAGCAAATTGCTTGGAAGCAGCTTGTCTACTAACAGAAGAACAGAAAAAAAAAAAAAAGATATATATTAAAAATTATGTCAGGGATTTAGTTTGATCCCAAATCTTTTCAAGTCAAAGGAAAGATTCCTGTGAGTCTGAATGACTCACATGGATAATGAACTTGATTTAAAATCAATAGATCATCAGTATATAGTTGAGAATGTCACAAAGTAAAGTTATCTTATGTGAATAACCACACATTGAAATGAATTAAAAGTAATGCAGGGTATATGACTAAATATGATTGATACTGAACTTAAGTCATAAAATCTGTTTTGATATAGAGTGGTAATTTGAGATTTTTTCAGAGAGTGTAATTGTCTATGTCCAACGGATAAAGAGATAGTAAAGAATGACACTTTATTAAACACATTAGCAGTTTTGGAATAAACGTATATATCTTTTTCAAGGAAAAATATTGTTAAGAAAATTGACAAAATGGCATTACAATAACACCATCTAAGGAGTAGCTAATGCTTGACCACCAATACCCCACTTCTTTATGTATGTCAGTGTACTAATACAATAGTTTCTGAAGAAATGCTTTTACCATGATGATTAATATCTAGTCATTTACTATAGAATTTCCCTGGTAAGATGCAGAGCAGTGTTTTAGCCTTTTTGTGTTACTTATTCCTGCCTCCCCCCAAAATACAATGTACTTTTACATATCTGTTTAGAGATTGCAGTCAATAAGTTTGTGTGATCATAGCATAATAACATGAGGAGATCAGGCAGTTAATGATTATAAAAGATGTTATTTTATTTGGTGTCTGTCACTTTTTTTTCTTCCTTTTTTTTTTTTTTGGCCGGGGGGGGGGAAGTCAGTATTTGATACCAAAAAGAGCATGTAATCTACTCTAAGTTGCACAATAATTCTACTACAGTGTCCTGACTCTACAGAGGCCTTGCCCAATCTTTATATTTGTGTCTTGTTTTACCAACAGTCTCATGTCACCTTCTATACAAGAAGCATTTACCTTTTTACTGGCCAGAGGGGTACCTGGTATTATATTATTTAAAGTGCCTGTCACACTTGTTGTTTGTATTTTACAGAGCTGGGCAGGCAATAGTGTCTTTGTTGAAAAGAAAAAAAAAAAGTGAAATAAACACAATTTGTCACTTGTATTAATCTTTCATTGGTGTGATCATGCTGCTGTTCAAAAAGCCACCTTTAATTGCACTACTGTGCATTCCAAGACACAAAATTTCTATCCCCGCTGGCAAGCCAGACAGTCGCATACATTGCCTGAACCCAAAATACTGCTATAAAAACTTCATACATTCCATACCATATTGAAATTCAAATTACCCCTTGACATGACGTGCCTTGACAAGAATGACAAAGACTTGAAGCTCCTCCTTTTTGGTTATCTCCTTATCTCTCTAAATACTGCATTATGTGGACAATAATAAATAAATGTTCATACACTTCCTAAACTCCAATCTCAAGAGTTTTTGCATCTCAGTTCTCTTGGTCACCCTGCTTACATCACTTACAAATGAAGTGAATTTTTCAGCTAAATTCTATCAAGACAATCAATAGCTCAGCAGAAATGCAAGCAATACAAATCTTCTGTTTTCAGTATTTCCCATAGTTTCTTCATAGCTCAATTATCTTGGAAAAGCTTTAAAGGAATTCATGTGTCTCAAGTTGTCTATCTGTAGAACAGTAACAAAAATAGTAACAAAAAAAAAAAAAACAACAATTATTTCAACAAAGAGGAAGAATATGAGAAAACTGGTTTCCTCCGTCTATGAAAATCTGGACTTCAAAGTAAAACTTGGATATTACCCGTAACTTCTCAGACTGCACATTTAATTTACAGAGCAATTTCCCCAAAATAATGCTGGGTGAGCACAAGGAAATTCTAAACTCAGACAGCTAAGGAAAAAAAGAAAAAAAAAAAGAAAAAAAAAAGAAGAAAGAAAAAAAAAAAAGAAAGAAAGAGCTGGAACTCTTTCCAGTGCTCACTTCCAAAAGAGATCAACAAAGTCACAGATCTGCAGGACTTTCTGCCTAAAATGCAAGTCTCTAAGCTGGCCTTGTGAGCAAACACCCTGTGTTGCCTGTGCCACCACTAAGAGCCAAAAAACGAGATGTAAAAGCTGTTCTTAGAAGCAAACACATATCCCACTCAAAGGACATCTAGCACAGCCTTTGCTTTATGGATCCAAAATTAATAGATGAAAAAGGGGCACAGGATCAGAAGCACACGTTCTGATTTTCATTCATAGTGCTTGCATTGCAGTTCATGAAAATCCAAACGTAAAGCACAGCATACAATTCCCTGACTCAGCTTTTTGCTCCTGTTGGCCAGTGGCATCACGGGCCTATGCATGCAGCCAGACAGGTATGGGAAAATACAGCAAAGGCATGGGCATTTTATCAGCTTCCTCAACAAACCATGGCTGCAAACAATCCTTCCCCAGTAAAACTGCAGGCTTGTCTGAAGATTTATGCCTGTTTTCAAATGTATCTGCATTAAAAAACAATAGACCAGTTGGCCTGATAAGGGTGGGGCAGAGGGAGAAAAAATGGGTAAGTCACTGAGGCCTGCCATATGTGGGGAAAAAATGGAGCCAGGCAAGAGTATGATGCCGTATGTCATCGATTATCACATTGATTAAAAGAGAGTTTCTTTCCTCACCCACCCCCACTCAACAAGCCGCTAACCACAGCTATTTCACAGGGGCTTTTTTTGCCCTGCTTATTTCATACACACAAAGATGACTGTTGTGGTTCAGACAGTTTACGTTTGGTGTGTTTGAAGAGTAAGAGAGAAAATGTCCCACTGTTTCCTACAATACACTGTTGATGCACGGAAAGGGCTCCTGACTTTAACTACCAGGATGCCGCGCTTTGTTGCTGCACAGGGCAAATATCTACGCTTTGCTTTGTTTGAACCCTGAGGGATCGGACAGCTTTCACCACTCAGGTAGCAATGCGCTGCCTGATGGGTAAGAGCTTTCCACATGCTATAAGCATGCAGTTAAGCACGTTAGCTCTCTGCAAGAAAGATCACAGCTGTGTTGCTCTGTAAGCTCTGGAGGACTTACTGTCTACTACTGTAGACATAAAGCAAAGCTTGAAGCAAAAAATCCAAAAGCAAGCGGAATAACATAAACAATTGCTTTTAAATCCTGTGGTAGGCATCACTTTAGAATATTTTTAATGCTTATTACACACTTTGAAAAAATGTTACTGCCACAGAACTGTATTATCGTGAAGTTACATATCAACAGAAATTTTGAATAATAGCTGCACATTTGGGGGGCTTTTTGACTTCGAAACCAAATCTCAGTACTTGTTTATATGCCTTCTAAGGCACTTTAATGCCTTTGAAAACTTGGTCTTAGTCTTAAAATCCATGTGGTCTCTAGCCAAGGGCATAGATTCTAAATCTGAAAATTAACGATCATAAATGAGTTTCTTTTTTTTTGTCACAGAGTCCAATTGAATGTTTCAGGCAGAGTCCTGTGTGGTTTGAAAGGCAAAGCATATAGGGGAGAGTTTCAGAGAGAATAATCCCTCCAGGCATTTCAGCAAGACTAAGGAAAACAATTTTAGGTATAATATTTCCTTCACTGCATCCATGTAGCAAATGATAACAAGGAGGACAAAACAGACAACTCAAGAAAAGGAAGACACCATATCAGCCAGAACATAGCAGAGCAACCCAACTCCTGATCATCTTTCTAGAAGACACAACCACACAGATCTTGAGAAGAGGAAAAACACCTCTCTCTGGTTCCCTGTACATCTTATCTATTATACTGTACTTCCATGCCTGGTTTGAGGAGTAGTCCTCTCACAGAAGAGGTGATCGGTGTCAGGGAACTCAGACTATACATTAAGTGATTGAAACTGAGTATTTATATTCCATGTTACAAATAAGAAATATTTATTTGCAGAGTATTGGACAAGGTGGGCCTTGATATAAATACCGAACTCAGTTTGGGTTGTGAATGGTAAGAGGATTTAAAATTTATGAAAGTCCAGAAAATAAAGAGAGTTAGGGATACAGCAAGATTTGCATATGAGTGTTGCAAGAGCTAGGTTGATTTAGTGATGAAAAAGGGATTTAATTAAAGCATTTAAGATTATGAAGGGTAGAGTTAAAAAGTAGCCAGTCCATCTTTTTAGCAGTGTCTTAGAACACCAGAACAACAGGAGGGTCACTTGAAGTTAATGACAGGTAAATGTAAAACAAAAGAGAGAGAATAATACTTCACACAGCATGTAATCAGCCTGTGGGATTTCTGTCATGGAGGGTCACCGAGTCAATAACTTCAGCTGAATTTTAAAAAGGGGAAGGTAATTTTATGACCAAGATGATAATTTTATGAACAATGGTATTTATGTTTGCTAAAACAGGGATCATTAAAATTCATATGGCCAGGCAGAACACAATTACCAAGAAGGAATTCATTCCACCACATTCACTGTTCACCCCAGACTTGTCTCACATTGCACAATTGTCGAGTGTTATTTTCTGATTTGATCACTACTGTTTGAGACAGCAGTTAAATGTCTCCACAATAGAGGGACGCTGTCCACTCTAGCACAGACACACCTGAAAACTGGACTTCAGAGTTCATAATGAGCCAGGTCCTACAATGTTAAAACACTGTAACTGCAAGGATACCATGGACCAGAAGTGGCTTAGGTTCATACCACTCGAGGAGGCCTACCACTGAAATCTGGATGGTGTCTATAAAAGGAAATTCCACGTAGAGTCCCTCTAGCAGATAGACAACTTCTTAATGAAAATACTTTAATTGAGCTAAAAGACTGCAAAATTCATGATTTACATAGAGAACAAGGTTGCTCTGGCTTAAGAATTACAGAGTGAAATGTTATGAATCATTAAATGACAACAATTTGAATAGACCACCATGATGGACACTTCTAGGGGCAAAATCTGCTTCTAGGAACAACAATTTCTCATTTTATCCTTCTGGCCTGTTGTCTTTTGATTACATCAGACTTCATAAAAAAGTACTTTTTGCTTCTTATTGCCATGGGATTGTTTGAGATGTGGGCTGATTGGGAAGCAAGTTGGGGTGGTTCATATTAGTGGGCTAAACTTGATTTAGCATATCAATTTTAAAATGAGACTTCTTTCACTGTATCTTCCATCCCTGGAAATTCACTTTTTGTATTTTGGGGAAGGTTCTCTGAATAGTTTTAATACACAGGTTTCAATGTGAACTCTTAAAAGTACAAGAACTATTTCTCAGAATTTCAAAGGACATCTTAATGGTTCTTCTAAAGTTTGGAGGTGAACTACTGAAAGTGAAAGCTAATAAAGCTTATGTGTAGTTTTGAAGAAACTTGCATGGAATTCTGGTGATAATTATGTTCAGGAACATAATTACTATCTGGCCTATACTACTTACATATATGGTAGGAAATAATTGGTTCCGCAGTACAAACCTACCAATATGTTTCATTAGCAGCTTTATTATAGAAACACAATTAATTCCCATAAATAAATGTCCATTAATTTTGAATTAATACTGTAAATATATAGTAATTATGTAAAGGAAGGTGAAGGGGACACCTTATTAAAATAGCATGGTACTTAAACATAAATAATAATAATAATAATAATAAAAGATAAATATCTTGAAATTTTCAGCGTCACAACTTGGAATCTGATCCCACGATAACAGCATTATTAATGTAATGTTTAATTACTGCTAAATAAAATAATAATGATTATTAAAATGCATCTAAAAATCATTTCCCTGGACACAGAGTTTAGATTTTGCCTGTAATCCTACTTATAAATAATAATAATAATAATAATAATAATAATAAAAATGTTGCAAAAGCAAAACATAGTATTTAACCCAGAACAGATCTCAGTAACCAGGGATTAAAGAATTTTGCTTGTTCTTTCAATACTTGTAGCCCATAGAACATGTTTATGAACAAGGTTGCATGTTCTGGGCTACCAGTGAGCAATATGATTACAATCCAGGGCTAGTAGAGTAGACAGCTTTTCAGTGCAATTTGGATCACACAGTAACTTGCCCCCAGCTGAATTTAAAATCCTAATTGTAATATTGACACTGGAAACCTAAGTCTAGCAGTTACACCGCTCCCCCAATCAGACAAAAGAACTCAGTATGTAATTATGTTTCCAGAAAACACTGCTCAATAATGAGCTGCAGATCAAGTACTCTTTATAGCATATTGTCACTAAAGCAATATGAGTAAATGCATTTTGAAAGAACCACAGCCTAATCCCAGATAGTTCATGGAGACAAAACTCATTCAGTGAGAAAACTGTTACAATACATCCATTTCTGTTTTACGCTTACACAAATTCTTTAATATATATTAAAACTTAGCATTTTACTGCTCTCTCTATGTATTTAAGGCAAGTTAATTTTCTCCATTTCCAGTGAAAGTAGTGTTACAGCTTTAGCCATATTCTGCATTTTACCATGACCAGATTCTACATGTGGAAGGAAAAAAAAAAAAAAGTTTTTTTTCAGTTCACAAATCCATTTTAAGGTAAACATCACTGCTCACCTGTAAATTGTGATGTTTGCTTAGGTTTCTAAAAAGTTTCCTTTTAAAGTGAAATGACCTTGCAATTGTCAGTGAAAATGCATAAAATAAGAATTTCATCTCTGAGGGCCTGATGCTATTAAAGTCAGTGCAAGTGATTCCACTGACCTCAGTGAACTCTGGAAATTGCCCTAAACTTAGAAAAGTTTAATGTGTGTGTGTGTGAACAAATGAAACATAAGCTGTGACACAACTGAGGTGGAAGAAGTACCTTTTGATGATGGCAGAAGGTCACTGAACAGCACTAAGATATCTAAAATGAGTTAGATAAACATGTTCCAGGAATGGCACAGGTATAATTTACTTTGCTTTGAGAGAGATGTTAATGTCCCACCATCGTCTAGGAACCAAAAGACCATTAAAGTAAAAAGTGAAGTATTTCAAAGAATTGGTTATAAAATACTGAAATTATTAATCAACGAATAGAGTGAATTAATGTAAAAGGCTAATACAAATATTTTATTAACAAGTACACATGAAGAAAAATTTTATAAACTTAAATACATTAAAATTTACTAGTGACATTTGTAAACTTAGCAACATTTCTTAAGCTGCTAGGAAAGATTACTTGGTTGCAGTATAATAGAGCTAAGTTTGGTCACGCCTCATTTGCTGCATTTAAATTGGTCTCCTTGCATCTGGAGGTGGGAACCTCAATACAAACATAGGCTCAAAGCAAAAAGAATGTCAGTCTGAAGCAAAACCTTCTCATTATTATCTAATTCTGGCAAGAAGATGTACTTAATTTGTCATCCTGTGTTTGGGCAGACTAGATCTGACCTTTAGCCTGAGTTTTACCTTCTGCGGTTACCTAAACCAGTCTGCTCTTGGTCTGTGGTCAGTTCTAGCTGTGGAGGTGAAAAGTTAATTCTTTCTACAGCCTCTTGTCTATGACCATTTCCTTTAATTCATCTTTCCTTGACATTTCTTTTTGGCCTTAGCATAAAAGCTGAAGGCATCCTAAGGCCTACCAAAGGTCTACAGCAGTCTCTTAGCATTACCACATCCCCTCAATCATTCTCTATGTGCCTTTCTTGGTTTTAAAGCTAAAAGCAGTCTTCTTCCTCTGAATCACATACACCTAGCATAAAAGCATTTTGGTCTGTGATTAGTGTCTGGGTTATTGCTAAAAGCTAAATGACCTCTTACGCACTGTCCCATTCTATTTCTATGAATAATAATAATAATAATAATAAACAACTTCAGATTTCAGACAAAACTATTCTGAGAGAAGAAATTAAAATGCAGAAAATCCTGAAACCCAAACTTCTATTCTACTTTTTAGCTGTGACCTGCCTTCTAGTGAAGCTTCTGAAAATCAGAGAATGGACACTGAGAACACTCTAAGGTTTGAAGCCTGTAGGAATCATGCATAAGTATGCTAATTGCCCATTTCTTAAAAACTGCCAGGCTGCAGTCTGCCTTTCAGTATGTGTTAGTGCTAATATCACTCAGTTTGAAAGATATTGACCATCACAAAGAGATTTAGGACCCAATCCTGCAAACACTTATGCTGGTATTCAGTGGCATATATTCCCTTTGACTCAGTGTGATGGCAGCCTGCCATTAACCCAAGCATAAATGTATGAAATCAGACCATTTGATAACAAATAAGTAGGTGCTGCGGGCTCAACTTCATCTCAGGCAGACTGCTGTGAGTGTGACAAATCAGTCTGTACTTCATCCTGATAGCCATGAGCCTCAGATTCATACAATAGCAGAGGAATGTGATGGTCAGGAAGTGGATGATCTGGTATAGCTGCACCATAGCAGACAAGGATGGAGCCTCGATGGAAACAGACAGCTCTAGCCCTTGTTCCTACTTATACACTACTTGTCATGCATACAAGACATAGTTGCTAAGCAGCTGAGAGGTTTATGTTTTGCCCATTCAACATCATAGCTGCACAACAGTTCTCTCCATCTGGAGCAGGTGATCAGAGAACTGGAAAGCAGCTATAACACTGGTCCAAAAGTATAAGGCTCCCCCATAGCCTATGGAGGAGCAGGAGACGTAGTCCGGTTTGGGAGACCTAAATTTCCTGAACAATCCTGGCAAATCTGTCTCTGACTTGCCTAACAGCAGTAGAGACATCATCAGCTAAGCATCTTTCCTGTGCTTAACACTTTTTCCCCATTATCTATCATCAAGTGCTTGCTTAAAGCAACACAAAATAAATATAAATAGCATCCAGATTCTTTCATACCTTTAACTTTATCTGAACATTTGTCATACAACATTAAAATATCTCTGCAGGGATGCAGCAGCTCTGTCCCCTCACAGTTCATATGATTGTAATGCTTTACACTAGCTCCTTTTAAATTAACAAATTGACACTCTTTTCCTCTCCCTGTAGATAATTATAAAGAATTCTGTCTCAGGTAAACTGAGGTTGTTGTTGTTTGTTTCTTTCTTTCTTGTTTGTCTCTTGTTTGGTTTTGGTTTTGGTTTTGTTGTTTGGTTTTGTTACCCCTGCACTCATTTGTCTTGATTCTGCCCTCCTACATTGTATTTCTTCTAGAAGTCCTAAGTAATCCATATCATTCTCTTGAATAGCCTCCTTTCAGAAAATCTATAATATGTTATCATGTGTTCTCCAAAGCTAGACCTTGAAACTTTAATTTTCTAATCCTTTATCCCATTAAATCTCTGGTTTTCCATTCAGTGCCATTGCCCTCCTAAAGCCCTTCCAAATTGCCGGTACCTATCTGATATGAAGTTTTCCGGGAGTGAGACCAATAATTGGGATACAGCATGCTAGAGCTGTGTAAGGTGAACATATTACTGCCCACTTGTCTGTTTATTATTGTGTGGCCATGGTGTCCCTTCTACTCTCTCTTTTCCACTCTCACTTAATCATTTTTATAACTTAAAAAAAAAAATATATATTATATTATATTATATTATATTATATTATATTATATTATATTATATTATATTATATTATATTATATTATATTATATTATATTATATATACATATATATATTTTTTTTAAATCAAGAAAATATTCAAGTGAGTTCTCTGCTAGCTTTGTTTGTGGTGTGTATAAAAATATCTTTAAAATCAGGGAGATTTCAAATCAAATTGGACAGGAGTCTAAGGAAAAACTGCCCATGCTGCTGATTATGCAGTGCAGCTCCAAAGTAGCAAGTATCAAGCCACATTGATGCATGATGTTCACTCACTGAGGTGAATATGATGGCTACATAGCATAGTAGGTTCCTCTGTTGGATCTGCATTCCTGTGGGGATATTAACATTTGGAATTGCATTGAAAAGCCATTCTTTAGCTCTCAAGGGCATATGTCTAAACTTGTATGGAAGGTCTCATCCTTGCATTTCACCAGTGATAAATGAGCACAGCGTAATGAAAATCACAATATTTTTTTTATTGGCAGCCATTATACTGGCAAATTTTTTTACTGCAAGCACTTTCCATGAGGTAGCATGGATTCTACCCTCATCTGAATGTGGTCAGAATGTTACGAGAGGTTAAAGCTTTCTTTTCTAATGGAAGTGTTTTTAACTATGTTTACTTTAATTAAGAGCCAAAGCTGAACAGCTCCTTGACAATGCCTTGAACTCTCTCTCTCTCTTTTTTTTGTTGTTGTTGTTGTTGTTGTTGTTCGTCCTGAGGATGATAGCTAAAGTTATCTGCTCTGCACTTTGGATAAGTAGATGAGATAAAATGATAAAGTGCTAACTCCTAACATCACTTACTACTTTTTTTCCAGGTTTTGTTAACAGCAGTCTAGGGAATGCACAGGTAGGCAACTGAATCTCACAGACACTTTTTCTTTTTAAATAAATAAATAAAAATGTATACTTTCTATCATTGCTATTACAGTTAATAGCAACATATTTTGACTCTTTTCAAAACATTATGGCTGAGACCTGAGGATCCTGAAGGACTGTGCTGGTGTTCATTCATTGCCAGTAAAAGTACTAAACTTAGTGTGTGGCTGGATTTTTTCATCTTTAAAAATGGCATGTGATAACTCATTCCCTGAAGAGTTCTACTGAGTCAATGAAGTTATTCATAAATATTACACATCACTAAAGATAAAAAGGTACCAATCAAGGAACAAAAGAGAAAGATGACAAACAAATCTTTATGACACAATGTGTGAAATATTTGCCCTTCCTCTTCTGCAGAATCTTATTTAGGAACATGCTGACATTTGCCCCAGTCCCTCCACTTAAGGACTGGATTTTCAGACTTAAAGATTCAGTTGGTTATGAGTTCCAAGTACCTTGTACAAGTGCTCAAAATGATGGGATATCACGACATTTGTGAATAACCAAGAAGAACACATTAAATCAGCGCTACATCCAAGTGCTACATCTCTACAACTTCATTATTAATGTATGGCTAAATGCAAAGTATTCTCAGCAAAATGTGGATTACTGAGATGCTCAGAGTTCGAAAGATATTTGTCTATTCTATTTTTTTTTTTTTTTGTGAATATGATTAGTTAGGCTTTACAGCTACATCCCTAGAACTAAAATGCCACAAGATGCCAAAAATGCACAAGAGACTTTTAATCTAGTTAAAAGAATTGGGTGGAGCAGATAGAACCTACCTAACCACATCTATTTATAAACTCTGTATGATAAGTCTCTTACAAGATGTTTTGAACATTGGCTTTCTATTCTGATAGCCTGAAAGCATATGGACATCCAAGAGAGTTACTCCTGTCAATAAGAAACAGGTTTTTGATGCAAAGGTGGCAACTAGGTATTTAAGTAATGGATCTGTTTTGTAATGGTGCTTGGTGGGACTTTCAATTCTTGATCCCAAGTTCAGACCTGAAAAAGCTTGAAAGCACATGAATGCTGCTACAGCAAGTCAGATCATGGAAAATTTAGTGGGCTAGTATTAATGTCTTAGAAAAGACATTGTAACTAAAGCTAATTCTTTTCTTGTTGGCATACTCATCAGAATAAGCAGCAATGGCAAAGGAAATCTCCTCTGTTCATCAGAGGAGACCCTCCAGATCAGACTCAAGAAAACTGGTAGAACAGGGCAGAGGAAAACAGCTGTTGGGTTTTGTGTTTTAATCGATAAACAGAGGACACCCGTTTCCAATCTGTTAATTCAGTGCTTTTCAGAGGCACTAATCACATTAAAATAATGTGAAGCAATGCTTTCTATTGAAATTTTATCATTCAATATATCAGAGGAATGCATTTTCTTTTCATGATTTTAGTTTATATCCTGGCAGCAGAGCAAATGTGATTTCTTTGACTGATGGCTTGTTGCATTTGTGTGCATATTTAATCAACAATAGACTCAACGTATAAACAGTATATATATCCATGGAGTCACAGTCAGCCACACTCTGCTGGCAGCTTAGCCAGGGTAATTCAAGAATAAATGCCATTGAAATCAGTGAATTTATAGTGGGGTAGAAGGAAGCAGAACCTGTTCCCCTATCCTTAGCTGCTGAAATAAAACCACAGTGTACACAAATAAGAGTTCCAAATTAAAAGCCCCGGTCTTTTAAGTACATTGAATTTCCTACATTTGCATTTTGGCTTTAAATAATTAAAAAGAAAAAAAAAAGTAAATTAAAGTAAATTGTGGTTTAAATTAAAGCTACAGAAAGAATTTAATAATTTAATTAATTGAGGGGCAGGGGGTCATTACGCTTTGAGCTTATGTGGTAGAGACAGCATAAACCCCAGCAGCTCCATCCCCTCTGGGACTGGGGAAATGGATCCTGATATCTCCCTGGCTCTGCACAGGGGAAAACCATTTCCAGAACTTGATGACTTGTAAGGTCTTTCAGCTTTACAAGCATGGCTGGTGGAGTTAGGATGGTAACTTATGGACACAGAGGGGCTATAGCACTACCTTCACTTCCCCTCCATCTTAGTGGTACTGTTCTTCCCCAGGGAAGGGATAAAGTCTGGCCCTGAAATTGTGTTGTCCTTAAATGGAAAAACTCAGGCTCTTTCTTTATTTATTGTAGAAGTGAACTTGAGCTGTGTCTTGTAGCATTTTGCTATGAAACTCCACAAGCATGGAGCTTTTCATAGGTCTGCACCTCTACATGCTTTCTTAGTTCCAGCTCAGGCTGATTCAATAAACGATTTTTTTTCACTCCCAAGATTCACACTTAACTATTCAATAAGGGCTTTAATGAAATGTTTTCATTGTAACAAATAAAAAATATAATAATGTAATGGGCACTGAGATATAAAATCCCATTTTCCATAATAAGGTCATTCAAATAAATCTAGCATGAAAGAAAGTAACTACTCTGTGAAGTCCCAGCAGGAACTTAAGTGGAGGGTTTGAATTTAGAGAACTGGTCTGCATTTCTAACTGAAGTGAAACAACTTCCTTCACCTCACCCAGGCAGAGAATGTGTTGAGCAGTTTAGCACAGTGCCTGCAGATTTGCCAGACACCATTTCTGGGTCTGGGTACAGCAGAAGTTGAATCTCTTGACATGGCATCTGTACACAAAGATGTGCATTAATGGGTGGACTAATCAATTTCAAAAGTTGCCAAGTTAATCCTCTACAGAAAAGTCTGAATATATTTGAAATACTAGCTCAGCCATGATACTGTTCCTCATTGGCAACCAGCCTTCCCTGCCCTTTTCTAACCCTACAACACCCTCTCCTTCAAAATGGAAACTTATAGCCATACATAAATGTGTGATAAAGTATTGTGGCAACATGTACTGCTTAAGGACAGCATGTTTGCATGTATTCTTAGTGGCTCAGTGGAACAGACTTCACTGGTACTGTTTTAAGAACTCTTTGATGCAGACTTGGAAAAAAACTTGTCTCTATCAGAATACAAACGCAAGGAAGATTGCACAGGACTCAGGTGTGACATAACCACAAACTATAGGTAGATATGAAGTGAAAGGTAAACGAGATGAAAAATGTTAAAAAACAACGACAACAAAAAACAACATTTACAACAAAGAAAATAACATAATAACATAATAGCCATCAAGAACTAAAAAAACTCTCCTTTCCTCATTGTTTCACTCACTTATAAATACACTCCACATTCAGACACATATGACAAAAATAATTCTGCCCTGGCTTGAGGGGAAAGAGTGCACAAATAAGGGTCCTATGTCTATCCCAGATGTGATTTATTTACTATGTTTCTAGATGCAAGTTGACACTTCACATGTCAGGCAAGCAATGGGCCCTTGTACAAAAAGATTTTCTGTGCTCCCCTTATGCCTGATGAGCGTTTAACTAGCATCTGTCACTTCATCTTAGTTGGTGTCTTAGGTATGTCCTTGGTTAAAGCTTCCCTGAACAGAAAATCAGTGCAGGCCATACCTTTCCCAGAAACAGATGAATTTAATGAGTGGCCCTAACACTCCCCGCCATAACCTCAGCTCTTACTAAGGAGGCCCGCTCTCCACAATACTGCAGTGAATGTTCAGGGATTCCAAGCTTATTGCTTCACAGTCTAGCTCCTTCCTGAATCTAGATTTTAACTGTAAAACTTAGCACTATAGCTCTGTGAATAAATGCCTAGAGTATTGCTTTAGGGTACAGTGTTGTGTCATGCCGATATGCCCTTTTATGTGCCTATAGTGGGTAACAATCACAAGCTGTATGTCAAAAACATTTTTACTGATGAATCCAAAATAAGTCTGGCATGTGCTCCTGTCCGGCTACTTCATTTTTCAGAAGTGAAGGAGAGAGATCAAATCTCTCATCATATCTTAACTCTCTAGGCCTTGTCCTGACTGGCTACACATTTGTACCAGTAGGACTCAGCAACTTAGAGAAAAGCGAGAGAAATAGATAAGTGCATTTCCAGTCCATCTCTTTTGTGTTGTGCTGACACCATAGTGGCCATCTTTTGTGGTGTAAGTACCAGCCCCTGTTCCAAACTATTGTCCCAACCAAGTAAGTCATCCTCATCCTTACCGCATCATGAGATCAGATCATCATAAAATCTGGAAAACTACATTTCAGATCCTGCTTTGTTGCAGGCTATGGGTGGGGGAACATACTGGCATATGAAACTGCAGGGTAAAACAGATGGTGCCACGTGAAGATTTTAAAGGGTTTCTGGATGCAGAGAGGGGAAGCAAAGCTGGGGAAGGGCAAAAGGACACAGAGGAAGAATCTATACAGGGGAGCTTCTCATTGAAGTCAGTGCATGACCAAAGTCATGTTTTGAACATCCATAAACTGTGGCTTATGCTGCTATGATTGTATCCTGAAAGTAGCCAGGTCTGTGTCAAAGTGGAGAGCAGCATTGCTGCATCCTCACAGCCATGCAGCAGGTAAGGTCACACTCAAGTACAGGGATCATTCACCTATGGAGCTGAAAAACTTACCATTTTATTAAATGCTGCTGAGATAATTGTTTGCTTATGGCAAGATTCCTCTTTTTATTTTTTATTTTTTGTCATTTTATTAATTTATTTATTCTTTATTTGAGGAGACTTGCCAGCATAGTCCATATTCTCTTATATACATGGTGATGTCAGCAAAGCACACGGGGAGAAACTGATACAAAAGTTTTGTAAAAGAGGTCAGCTGGAAAAGGGCTGCATTGCTGAGGAAGATATGTTGTGCTCAGCTCACCTCCTTTTTCAGACAGAGATAACTTCTCAGAAATGTGAAAACAAGTGTCATTGCTCAGGTACGTGAAACAATTTCTGAACATTAAAATGTTGTGTTTTTTTTTTTTTCCTCACACATAACGAGTGCTATTAATTACTTCTTTTTTTCAGTGAAACATAACCACCTTTCAATATTTTAGCAGGAAATAGTGACAAGTTCTCTGAAATTTTCTAATGACTTTTTGTACAGATTTTTTTTATGTGCAACAACTGAAATCCCAGCACATGGAACCACTCCGGCTTTCACTCAGTTAGGCATTTGCCAGCATCATTCTTCATGCATAGTATGTGCCAGTTCTCCTCTACCTTCCTGGCTCATATACTTGCTTGCCTGCATAGGCTCATCACCTGCAAAATTTAATACCTCTGCCTTCTGTCCCTCCGTTATAAGCCCAAGTAAATAATAATATCACAACACCCATGAGCTCACCTATGGATCTCACTTTTTATGGTGTATTTTTCTGCAGCAGCAAAGTTTGCATTGATTTTTTTTCCCCATATGTCCAGGTTGGGGTGTTTTTTGTTTTGTTTTGCTGTTGTCGTTGTTGTTTTTTGGTGGTGGTGGTGGTGGTGTGTGTTTTTTTTTTTTTGGGGGGGGGGTTAGGGTGGGGAAGGGAAAGCAGATCAACAGGAATGGGAAAAAATAGACAGATTATGCCAGAAGTGGCTCATACTCTCAACACTGTGACAGGGATCACACTCCCACCAATATAAGAGGTTTAAGAGCAAGAGGACAGTCTTGGAGTCTTGGAGGAGCTCTCTTTACTATCCCACCATAGGGTGATACATGAAATACAGCCAGATACTTGCCTGTCAGTCTGTCCGCTCTTTTACTTTACAATGTCCACCATTTCCTATACCTTTGTAGACATTTTTCTGAGATCAATACATGACCTCAGATTTTAAGGCTAGAATGGGTTTTTAGATCATTCAGTCTGACTTTGTTTATGATTCAGACTTCATAATTTCATCTCATGCTCCCTGTATGTAAAAGCATAATGCACATTCTTAAGTGATTTTATACATCATATGCAGTGGTGTGCAATTTAATAAATAGTAATAAACTATATGCAGATGGCACCTCAGTATAAAAGAAAGCTGAATTCACCTTGCAACATTATTGGCTGACTGAGAATTTCAAGCATTTGCTGGAAAGTTTAATGCAAGCTTTGAAATTTGGAGAGCATACTTCTTTGTGTAAGAAATCCTCCATTTCTCATCATGAGTTTCTGAGAAACCATTAACATTTTTTATTTAAAGTAATAAGCTCAGAAGAAGGGGATGTAGCCATGAGATAATAGCCTTTGTGAAATCACTAGGTGTGCTGAGGTGAATCCATGGGTACTCAACATAATGACAGGATCATCAGCTAATGCCTACTTTTATAGAGTTTTAATATTCTAATCACTTTTCCAAGAAATAATCTTTATATTTAAAGGTATAAGGACAGTGTCAGAGCCAAAAATGTTAAAACAATATTATGTTACTCTACGAATCTTGTAGACAATTAGTTTTAGTAGAACCTACTACACCATTCTGATTCACTAAGTCTGTTAGGTTTTCAGCTAAAAGAATTACAGAGGCTATGCCTGCTCATTATATTTCAGCTCTAAGCCAATTGAGCTTTTCTTCCTCAGAGTCCTCAGGCTCATCTGCTTCATGTCTTGATTAGGATGGCAAGGGAGCCTGATGTTCCCTTGTGGCTGGCATTGTGATTAAGCCACCCCTTCCAGCATGGCTGTGGAAGTCAGGACACACATATTTGACTCCAGACTTTCGCTCACACTTCATTCCTTTATAAGAATCCCTATTGCCACATGTCTATGAGATAGAGATTAGGGCACGCCTGAATGCCACAAGTCTTAATGAAATGATGATTGTGTAGAAGGTTTGAGACCCCACTAATAAAAATATTAAATATACGAAGTATATTAAATATACAAAGTACTGTCCCTATATGGCTTGTGAGAAAATATTGTTACTATTAAACTTTTCCAAGCACTACTACTTTCTTGGCTACAAAGGAGGAGTTAGCTAAATCTCATTGTGAAATGGGGGAATTAGCATTGGAGAATACCATATGGAAGATATATGCAACCATACACTGCAGAACATACTGTGTCAGACCAAGCAAATACTTTCCCATGTTGCCAGCCATTTATTTCTTGCAGGTGGGAGCTCACTATTTCTGACAACTAATGCAGTTTAAATTACAGAGAAAGTGGTTTTGTTTGCTTGCATGCTTTCTCGGTGTAGATGTGCTATTTAGTATTCACTTCTCCCAGGACAGTCCCAGAAATATTAGATGTACAACTCACTCTTACTGTCTGCAGGTAAAATATCTAACCTGATTTAGAGATAGGCATCTCCAGAGAATATGGCATCTCTGCCTGTTGTTATGTCTCTAATGCCAATGGGATAAACAGCCTTCTGAAGAATCCTAATAGGACTAAATTAGATCAGCTGCCTAACTTTTAATGGGTATAATTAGGTGAGGAGAATATTTTAATTTACCTGGAGGTGATACTACCTCAAAAATGCTTTTGCATCCAAACCTACAGGCAAATCTGTAAACACATATGTACATGCTACATCGAGTTTAAAAAGAGGTGTCAGAGATTGTCCTCAGATACAAGCCAATTTTCAGGTTGAAAAGGAACTCGAAAGGAACTAAATGCTAAACTCATAAAACTGCTAGTCAGTCTACAACCATTTAGCAAGTATCTAATAAAAACAATTGTTAAAAAGAAAAAGGAAAAAGTTATTTCAGGATGAGCAGGCAACCTTACCCTGTCATCAATTTGTAGATCATAAGGTCATATACATTTTCAAATAAGAAAGTTCATTGCATCTGGGATAAGCCTACATATGACAGCACAAGAAAACACAACTAAATAAGAGGAGATTCTTAACTACATTCTATAGCAGAGCTACAAAGTCATTTTACTCATGTTTTCAGATATGATTAAATAATTGCCACGCAGTTATTTTCAGATTATTTCTGACTGAAAATTCAAACATTTTCAGTATTGTAATGAGGGTTTTGCTACACCGCTTGTGATGCTTCTGAGATCCAAGTATTCCTGTATTAAAGTAAGCAAGAAACATAATGTTTCTCAAGTTATATTTTCCACTTGAACTGGCAATGAGATTGTGCATTGCTAAGCCACAAGAATAAAATCTTTGGAAACTAAAAGCAACCAACAGTACATACTGGGATGTCAGTGATCCATAAAGGCTATATATAGATTTATATAGCAGATAAATACTATCTGTCATTAGATTGCAAGTAAACGTTTAATATTTGGATCCTCTGGCAGACTTCTGCAGAACATTACACTCCAACAGCGAGTAAGAAAACCTCTTCAGGAGGAGAGCAAATCAAGAAACAGTGCTCTCAACAAACAGGCAGCCGAGTGAACCACACAATTTGATGTTAGACTCAGAGGCAGTCAAGTAAGGACTATGCGATATAAAGGGACCAAGGAAATTAGCTTGGCCCATTCCAGCAGTTCTTGATAACTCTAAGAGACAGTAATACTATCAGTTCATGCCTTAGCTGGCACTGCAAGTCCATGTTAGATGCTCAGGGAAACACATCTCAATTGCTTCAGTATTTTTGCTGTGTATTCAGCTTCAGATCATGGTGGCTTCCTGTTATAGAATTAGTGACTGTCTTGAATAATGAATTCTTCTTTTGGCTTTTTTTATTCCTTTTTTTTTTTTTTTTTTTCCTTTACTGGCAATTTGCTGCAGGATTTCCCATTGTCCCGTATGGCTAAATTAGGGAAATATGCAGAAACTATTTCTATTTCTCATAACCCAAGAGGGGTTAAGAAAACTCATCACTGTAAAAGGCCAAGCACTTAGTTTACTTTCCTTCTATGAATCTAAGACCAAATCAGACTATTCTTCCCTTTAAGCTTTTGTCCTTCCTGTTACCTTAACTTTTGCTCTCATACACAGAAGATACATGCAAATGAGTCTTTTCATCAGGCCTTTGACTCTCTTAAACATCAGAAGAGATCTTTCTTTAAAATATTATAGCTGAAATTGTATTACTGAACTCTCTTCCAGCTGTCAAACAATATGTCTGAACAATTTTTGCTTCCAGTGTACACATCCTAGTATTCACCTATTTCTATTTAATTTTCACTATTGAAATAGTGATCGAGATATCATGGGCTTTAAATTTACTGGTGGCTAAATTTTGTAAAGTCTTAATTGTCAAACTTATATGACTTCTAACTGCTGAGGTTCATGTTTCAAACAAACAAACAAAAAACAAACAAACAAACAAACAAACAAAACAAGGAAGGTTCAATTCATGACCATTACATAACACTATTTTTTAATTTGAGCTTCAGTCTTTGGGCTGGTTTCCATAGAACATGTAAGTCTGCCTCTGTCTTAGGCATATGTTCCCATATTCCAGTAGAGGAGTCATGCTCCTTCTTCCTCACTCTTCAGCAACCAGGATATAAGGACATGTAATCTCACTGAGAGAGTCTGAGTGTAAAAGCCTGCGATCTGGCTACAGGATTGCATTCCAGTAGTGAAGAAGTCCAATTATGCTGGACTAGAGGCCAAGGACTGTATTCCAGATGCACTTAAATGCTAGTTTAAATATTTAATTGGCCTCTATCCAACACTTATATTCTTGTTTGGTCTATTATATGGAATTCTAGGCACACAATGCAAAAATTATGCTAGAACTTTAACTTGAAAATATGTAATTGGGCTTTTTGTCTTGCTGCCATGTGTTGAAATCTTATCCCTTATCAATGATACCCACAAGTCAAGTTAAGATAATGGCATTATTCATTATGTCATTTCCTGGAACCAGTAGCAAACCACAGGCAAATACCTGGACAAAGCACATTTTACTGTTTCATAATCATGGATAGTGGTGTCAGGTGGGCCTCACACTGTCAAAGCTGAAATCTCACAATCTGAAAGTGGTTAAAAATGTGGAAGGAGATAAAGAGAAAAAAGCTTTCATGTTTTTTCAGTTGCTGCTTTCAATTTTATTTTATTTTTTTTTCAGGAACAAGCTTACAAGGTACTGAATTCCTTAACCTTTCACTCTACTGTAAGAAAGATTTTTCACCTTTGAGTACAGAGATTGTTTTAAAGAGTTTAAAAATGGATGAAATTAAAAAGTAAATGATTTCCTTTTTGTTTTCAAGTTGTTTTTCTGTTATGCATACATTTTAGGGAGATTGTTCGATTCCCACACATTCACACACCACTATTTTGATTTGTGTTTTTTTTAATCTACTTTTAGTGCAATATCAGAAACTACGTATCTGTTATTTAGATGTAGATTATCTCATTGGCTACTCAGCAGTTCTATCAGCTCATGCAGCACCCTCAGTGCAGTGATACATGCTTATCAGGACCTCACTACAAACTTCCTGGAAAATGATTTTTCTCCCCTTAGAAAATTTTTGCTTGTCATCAGAAAATCAAACCACAATATATTTTGACCAAACCTAAACAAAAATTAAAAACAGAGTTTTTGTTTTCTCAGCTAAAAAAAATTAAAAATAAAATAAAATAATGAAAATACTCAAAGAAATATGAGGCTTTCAAAAAGATTAATTTTAATATCCTTGTGTCATCTTCTGAAAAGTGGCATAAGAAAACTAAGAGCATGTCACTATATGAAACACTAAAGTTTATCCCTCACTTCCTTTTGACAAGGGTAGAGAAGTTCAGATAAGCACGAGGTGAATATGTCAGTCTTTTTTTTTTTTTTTTTTTTTTTCCCCAAAGACCAGGCTTTCACTCAGAAGTACACTCTTCTTTTCAGGACATATAGATATAGGGCAAATAATCACCCAGTGTGTGACTCTTACATGGTGAAGTCAACACTAGTTGAGAGCTCTCATTAATCTGTTGAGTCAGACTGGAGAATATGAAATTCCCTTAAATGTGATCCAGCACCCATCCATGCCCTCCAAAATCTTTTTCTTCATTGAGCACTCAAAACAGTGGAAGACAGGAAAATGTTACTTATGTAAATAAAGATATATTAAGGCTCTTACACTGGATTAACTTTATTCACAGTTGTCATGATGTTATCAGAATTTCTTAATTCATTATTTTTACTACGTCCTGCAAAGACAATTCAGCTCTTTCATACTTAATACAGGACTATACACTTCCAAAACAGAGTAATTTGGCTGCCTATGTAAACACATTCTTTCAATCTTAATGTGTTACTGGTTGGAGTTATTATATAATAATTATAATTATGGTCATTTTCAGGTAATTCTGCCTTTTTAGTTAGATAGTGGTTTGATTTTAGACCTATGGCTTTCAAATTATTAAAATAAATGTGGGACTTTTTCAGAGAATTAGGCCTGAAGGAAGTACTGGGAATGTGGAGTATGAACTAGTTATACCCAGTTTACTTTCTGCAAATTTCGGAGTCATAAAGAGCAAACAAAGAAAGCTGTCATCATAGCAACCATGTTGTCCCAGTCACTATATCAAACAAAACAGCCAGTGTTATGATTGTAGTGTTATTAACTGGGGCAGTATTTTGAGTTTTGAGCAGAGAATGGACAGTATTATACCATGCATTGCTCAAATACAAAACAAATACCTAAGAAGCTGTATTGGGTTTACATGGCAAGGTTTCGGCAGCACGGAGGCTGCAGGGGTGACCTCTGTGTGAAGAATCCAGAAACTGCCCCTATTAGATACCAGCCAGTACTAGTGGGCTCCAAAGGGCCCCGTGGCTGCCCAGAGCAGAGCCAATAAGTGATGTTGTTTGCACCTCTGTGAGAGCAGATTTAAGAAAGGGAAAAAACTGCTGTGCAACAGCAGCTGGGAGAGTGAGGAATGAGAAACAGCCCTGCAGACCCCAAGGTCTGAGCAGAAGGAGGGCAGGAGGTGCTCCAGGCACGCAGCAGAAGTTCCCCTGCGGCCTGTGGAGAGGCCCCTGGTGGAGCAGGCTGTCCCCCTGCAGCCCATGGGTCCCACATGGAGCAGATCTCCACGCTGCAGCCCGTGGAGGAGCCCCCGGTGGAGCAGGTGGATGTGGCCCGGAGGAGGCTGCGGCCCATGGAGAGCCCCCGCAGGAGCAGGCCCCGGGCCGGAGCTGCAGCCTGTGGAGAGGAGCCCACGCAGGAGCAGGGGTCTGGGGGGAGCTGCCGCCCGTGGGGGACCTGTGCTGCAGCAGTTTGCTCCTGGGGGATGGAACCTGTTGTACGGAGCCATGTGGGAGCAGTTCTTGAACAGCTGCGGCCTGTGGGCAGCCCCCGCAGGCTCATTCGGGAAGGACGGCATCCCGTGGGAGGGACCCCACGTGGAGCAGGGGCAGAGAGTGACTGTAAAGGAGCAGCAGAAAGAAAGCTTTAGGGACTGACCGCAGCCCCTATTCCCCATTCCCCTACGCTGCTCAGGGGGAGGAGGTAGAAGAGGGTGGATGGGGTGAAGGTGTTTTTAGTTTGCTTTTTTCTCAGTGCTCTAGCTTGTTAATAACAGATAATAAATTACATTAAACTCCTTATGCTGAGTCTGTTTTACCCATGACGATAATTGTTCTTATGTCAACCCCTGATGTGTTTTCATCATATTTTCTCCCCCTTTCCCTTTGAGGAGGGGGAGTGAGAGAGTGGTTGTGGTGGAACTCAGCTGCCCAGCTGAGTAAAACCACCACAAAATCTTAGTTAAAAAAAAAAAAGAAAAAGCAACACAACAAAACAACAACAAAACAAACACAAACAAACAAACAAAATCAACTCAAGATTCTCTTATAAGAAGCCACTGTTTTATCTGCTGGTCTATTCATTCTAATATGAATCACATAAATGTAACTAATTCAGGACCACATCCTTGGGCCTCGAGAGAACAGACTTTGGCCTATTCAGTGATCTGCTTGGAAAAACCCTACAAGTTATGGTCCTGGAGAGAAAAGGGCTCAAGGAGAGCTGGTTGATTTTTAAGGATCACCTCCTCAAAGTTCAGGAACAGTCCATCCCTATGTACAGGAGGTGACAGGATCTGGACAAACAGGGAGTTCCTGAAAAATAAAGTAGAAAAGAAGCATATAAGAGGTAGAATCAGGAACAGGTAGCCCAGAGAGAAGATAGAGACACAGTCTAGAGTGTACAGGGATAGGACTAGGAAAGCCAAAGCCCATATGGAGTAGCATCTAGCAAGGGATGTAAGGGACAACAAGAAGGGCATCTACAAGTATATCAGCAGCAAAATGAACACTAGGGAAATTATGAGTTCATTGTTTGACTTTCAAGTCTCCTATAATATCCTTACAGACAAACTGATGAAGTGTTGGCTAGATGAGTGGACAGTGACACAGACTGAAAACTGAACTGCTGGATTTAAAGGGTTGTGATCAGTATCAAAAAGTCCATCTGGAGGCCGGTCCCTAGTGGTATACACCAGGGGTCTATACTTGGGCCAGTAAGGTTCGACATCTTCATTAATGACCTGGGTGATGGGACAGAGCACTCCTTCAGCAAATTTGTAGTCCATATAAAACTTGGAGGAGTGGCTGGTACTCTGAACGGGCATGCTGCCATTCAGAGGGTCATTGGCTGGGGAACTGGGCTGAGAGGTATCTCATGTAGTTCTATGAAAGTAATGTCACAGTCCTGCACCTGGAGAGGAATAACCCTGGGTACCAGTTTGCGGTAGGGGCCATCCAGTTGCAAAGCAGCTTTGCAAAGAAGGACCTGGTGGACAACAAGTTGAGCATGAGACAGCAATGAGCCCTCACAGCAAAGAAGGTCAACAGCTTCCTAGGCTTCACTAGGAAAAGCATTGCTATTATTGCTATTGGGTTGACAGAGGAGATCCTTCCTCTCCACTCAGCACTGGTAAGGCACATCTGGAGGGCTGGTTCCAGTTCTGGGCTTCCTAGTGCAAGAAGAACAAGGACAAACTGGAGCATGTTCAGTGAAGGGTCTAGAGTTTCTTTCACAGGAAATGAGGCTGAAAGAGCTAGGACTATTTAACCTCTGGAAGAAAAAGTCTCGGGGGGGGGTCTTATCAATGTGTATAAATACCTGATTTAGGGTAGGGTGTAAAAACAGAGCCAGACTCTTCTCAGTGGTGTCCAGTGAAAGGACAAGAGGCAACAGGGACAAATTGAAATGTAAGAAATTTTGTTTAATCATAAGAAAACAGCAAGGGTGGTTGAACACTGGAACACATTTCCTAGGAAGACTGTGGAGTCTCCATCCCTGGAGATATTCAAAACCTGACTGGACAGAGGCCTGTGGTTGACCCTGCTCAGAACACAGGTCAGACTAGATGATCTCCAGAGGTTCTTTCCAATATCAACTGTCGTGTCATTTTGTGATAGGCCCTAGAAAGTTTTAGTGTTAGAATGACTGATAGGAATTTTAAATGAAAGCACTGTGAATGTTGCAATATTTTCCACTTCAGGGAAAAAAAAAAAAAAAAAAGGGAAAAAAAAAAAGACTGCACCATCACCACCCTCTTGGGTGCCTCTCAATTAAAAACTGATATTCGTTTGAAGTAATTCTTTCAGAAATCCCAGTGTGACTGAGGCTATTATAAAAGCTTTTGTTTACATGCATTAAATTACAACAGTTTTCCAAGAAATCTGTTTTCATTCAGTTATTTACTCTCAAAAACAGGTTTCTTGAGACCAGGGAGAAAGGCTGCTTGTGACCATATGGAATCTTCTGACCATCACAGCTTCTCCTTAGAAGTTCCTATCTATCTATCTTTCACAAATGCAAATCAGTGTGACTCTGTAACACTTTCTAAAGCAATAAAAGTTTATAATGGATTTGGAGGCCACTACATGAGAAATTAATACTTTCCCACCACACTCCCCCTTCTCTTTCACCCCCCCCCCCAAAAAAAAAAAATGAAAACAAAAACAAAAGCTATATAGTTGCACTTGAACTAAAATGGTACTGGTGGTTACATGAGGGTGGAAAAGAAAGGGTACTGAAGTTGGAGCTAACTCCAGGCATTTAGTGGTCATAAGTATTATATAAGCCTGTAAATTAAAGACTGTATAACTCAAACCCAACCTCCCCACCTTCTCTTTGTGTGGGGTTTTTGGTGTTTGTTTTTTTTTTTGGTTGTTGTTTTTTGTTGTTGTTGTTTTTTTTTTGTTGTTGTTGTTGTTTGTTTTTAATATATATAATTGAAGACAAATTCCACTTTCAACCGTCAGAAATTCTCCACCCCCACCTCCCCGTTGTTGGGAATCTCTGGAAAGGCCAGATGTTGGTTGCAGGGATGCAGGGGACAGAGCAGCAGTTGCAATATCCACTGCCCTCTGGAGGAGGAGAGCACGGCTGTGCTGCTGGAATCCTTCTGCCAATGCGGGCTGTAATGTATTGTATGCTTGTGTTGTGGTTTTGCCTAACAACAAATGAGGATTAAAACTGGAAACTACTTAATGGTGCAAAAAATTAACAAAGTCACTAAAGGTTTGGAAATTTAAATTTGAGTTTGTATGCACTGATATTCTGTGGCGTGTCATGTTAATTCATGTCCTATTTTTATGTCTTATTATGAGAAATGTCACTTATTATAGAAGAGAAAGATCTGTTAGATATGATCAATGACTTCATGTCTATGACAGTAGCCTTTTTGTAGCCACACAAGCCCAGATTTAGTGAAACAAAGTTTTTAGGGAGATATAATGTCTTTCTTTTAGAAAAAAAAATGGCACAGGTGGAAAGCGCAGATGCCTTTCAGGCTCTGATCTACAATTTTTAAATTCAGAGATACTGAAATGTATAGAGATGAGTAGGGCATAATTGATGAATATTTGTACTCATTTACTTAATAAACTGGAGAACTAAATTCAAACTAGATCTTTAACTACAGAGATTCCCATGCTATAAAAAAGTGGGACAGGAAAAATAATGAATGATGAGCCAAGTCCAAAGCTGCTGAGCAAATATTAAAATGGCATAACTCTTCAGATTTACAGAACCATTTTCAGTTTTTTTCATAGCATTTCAGACTTATAAACATAATTTCAACACCAGAAACAAAAGTACTTCCATATTTTACTTTTAAATGCTGTTACAAAAAGTTAAATATGAAGCTAAGCTGTCCTACTACAAAAAAGTTGTCCTTGTGACTACAAGCCAAAGATTCCAGTGTTGGTACATAAAAACTTAAGTAAGTGATGGTAAACAGCATTAAAAATGATTGGTCCTTTTTTTTTGCATTATGGAAGGTGCAAACATGGACAGCCAGCACAAATAATAGAAAAAAAAAAAAAAAAGAGTTTTTTTAAGTTTTTTTTTTTTGTAAAATGAAGAATTTTCATAATTGGTATGAGTTAACCAAAAAACTGTTTCTTTACAAATCAAATCCCTTTGAAAAATGAAAGATTAAATAGCTACAAACAAGATCTAATAAGTCATAAAGTCCTCTTTCTCATCCAATTTTTAAGTCATCAATTATGATTTTAATACAAAATATTGATAGGAAGAGATTTGTTCTGGAAGGGTCTAATGTTTAAACCAGACTATTTCTACTGAAACTTTCCAAGATTCATTCTCAATACTCCTTCCTTTCCCTCAGAAAAGCAGAATAGAGAGCCATGATAGCAGTCAAGTGCATATCTCTAGCAGAAAGTCTCCCTGAATCTTGTTTTAACTGATCATGAAAATAAATAGGTAATTCCTGTGTCTGGGGCCCCAGAGGAGGGCCACGAAGTTGATCAGAGGTGCTCCTACAAAGAAAGGCTGAGAGAGCTGGGGCTGTTCAGCCTAAAGAAGAGAAAGCTCTGGGGTGACCTCATTGCAGTTTTTCAGTACTTAAATGGTTTTAAACTAAAAAAGGGGAGATTTAGATTAGAGGTTAGGAGGAAATTCACTCAGAGGGTGGTGAGGCACTGGCACAGGTTGCCCAGAGAAGCTGTGGATGCCCCATCCCTGGAGGTTTTCAAGACCAGATTGGATGAGGCCCTGAGCAATCTGATCTAGTGGGTGGCATCCCTGCCCATGGCAGGGGGTTGGAACTAGATGATCTTTAAGGGCCCTTCCAATGCAAGCCATTCTGTGATTCTATCATATCATTCAATATGATTCTATGATCCACAGCCAACTTGGGACCAGGCAAAGTATACAGTCACTAAGAACAGTAGTCCTCCCTCCCTCCCCCAGAAACTGCATGGTTTCTCTCTGCCTCTTTCCACAATGCAGCGCTCTTCTGAAACCTCACAGACCATTCCTGCAACACATGCTGCTCTCCAGATTCTGCCCTGGCTTTTCTAGTTCCTCATCTACCCCACCCTTACCAACCACTCTTAGTCCTCAGCACTTCCCTGCATATACCCCTTGAATCTTATGTCATTGCCACAAAATTCAGTTTTGCTCCTGGGAGGAGCCTTGGAATAGTGGAAGTGAATGTGAAGACTGAAAATCCTTGAGTGGGTTCTGGCACTACACTAGGAATTGTATAATTCAGTGAGGAATGAGATCTGAAGAGCCCTATTCAGCCTATGAATCATTTACTCAAAAGACTACAATAGATACCAGGCAGAAAGTAGTATGAATACAGGAAAAAAAATCGTAAAAAAAAAAAAAATGGCAGCCTCAATCCTGCAAACACTTATGCATGTACTTAATGTAATGTGGATGAATATTGATTTCAATGGGAGTGCTTATATGCATAAAGCAAGGCATATGCATACTTATAGGATCAAGGCCAAGATTGTTAAGTACTGCAAGCTGAGCTTTAATGACTGATAAAGCAACTTAGAATACACAAAAATGTGTCAAAGAGATATTTGGGATGCCTGGATATTCTTAGTGCTTATAAAATGTTATCTCTGCTCTCAGTCTGAAATAAGAAAAATAATTAGTAAATTAATGACAATCACTTAAAAATTAGAATGTAATATAATATATGAGCAAAAGGATCACACATATGTGGCTAAATAATTCTACCTCCTGCTAGAATGCATCCATTTCTGTTAATATGGCAGCTATTGAAAAATGCACAAAAACATAACAGTTTATGTCAAGAAGGGGAACGATCCTCCCATTTGTTACCGCCAGGGAAAATTAAAGATGGAATGGAATTGCTTACAACAGTATTCATCCTCCAAATGTACAGACTAGGAGTTGCAAAGCCAATGGGTACTTGTGTCAGACTCTACAGCTGAAACAAGCTCAGTTTTAATGTAGATGGACATTCTGGCTGTGCAAATTATCTCATGCTCTGTGGCATGAAACATTGATCTAACATTTTATTGAAATTAATTTCTTTCTTCAGCTTTCTATAAAAAAATATGGATGTGAAATGGTTTGTGGAAATGCATGCCCTAGTTTCTTCTTAAATGCTCTCCCAGAGACTGTTTAATTGCATAACCAAAATGACAGTGTGGGACAGTGACTGGTAATTTAATGCTGAAGACTTTGAAAATCTTAATCTTAATTCCCTGCTCAGTAACAACACAACTAATTTAGCAGTGATTAACATGGAAAACAGACCTTCAGCCTGAATGCCTAACTGATACTGTTTTCAATTATGGTGGCCGCTTTGGTCTTTTAACGACATCGAGTGAGAACACAATGTTTGTGAGCAGTGTTGGATTGACAGCGGAGAATATTCCAACTTTCCAGACCCTACAAGCCACACGCCTAAGCCTTTTTTAGAAGTATACTGAGTATGTTAGAGAGCTAAGATGAGGAGCACTCTAGGAGTAGCCTGCAGGAAGATAACAACACCCTTCCAGGGACTGAAGCTCGTCTGAGCATGTAACTAAAACTTACAGATCCCTAGAGTGAAAAGGCTGTGCCATCTCCAGCCCTGGAGTTAGGTGGTGTAGCCCTGCCAGATGCATGGTGCCCATACTGAATAGTTCCTAGCTGACACAGAGGAGTCCTCTCTGAATGTGAGACAATGGATCAGTGTCTTTTCAGACCTGGTCATCTCTGCTAACTACTAGCTCATGACTACCAGTATATGGTTACAACACAGGAAACTAAACAACACGGCTTTATGATCCACACAACTTCAGTACCTCCTAACATTAATTAGTAAGCGCTCACCAGGTCAAAAGCAGTCCTGCAACAGACCAAGGTCCAGCCTGCCAGCCAGCCCTCACCTGATGCAAAGAATATTTCTAGAGTACGAGGTCTTCTTGAAAGAGCAAAGTATGCAAGAAGTTAGTGCCTTAAATCTAAGAATTGCCCACACTGCAAGTCATTGTTTCCCCTTAGGTAGTCTGAAACAAACAGAATTCAGTTCTATTAGGCCCAGGTTAAGAAAGTACATCTCCACAACTAGATGCACCACCAGAGAGAAGTCAGCTTGCTCTTACCCAAGTATGCACATTCTGGGTGCTCTTGAGCGAGTAACTATAAGCCTAGAGTAATCCACAAGCAGGCAAGAAGGGGGCACATGCCATACAATGGCAGAAATCCCCCAAAGAGATGTATGAGACCAGGCTTTGAGACCTGGTTTGATGTACAAGACCAGATGCTGAGGCACCTACATTGCCTCGGTATTAGCAGCCGGGTAGGTAAAGTGTACTCTGCTGCACAGCATGCTTAGCCCCACCTATATGACAATGGGGATATATATACTCTTTTTCATTATTTTTAGCTAAAGGTAAGTTCTTCTTTGGTCTCTAAAGACTTCAAGGTATGGCTGCACTCTGGCTTACCATTTTTTCCCCTCTCCCTGCTGTGTACCTTCTTGAGAATATTTCCAGTTTTCCTTATTTGTTTTAATAGCAATGCAACTCTTGTTTGTAAATGCATTTACCAGTCTTCAAAGCACTGAATATAAGTATTAAACATATATATATATATATAAATGTTCTTAAAGGCAGTAAAGAAGCATGCTTTTTTTAGTATGTAAAATGGCTATTTTAATAAAACTTTATATAACTTTATATTTTACCCTGGAGAAAACAGGAAAAAAAAAATGTGGACAGGGCTTCCAAATGGTTACGTGCACTTTAAAACTTGATTTTGAGCTGATGAAAATCAGCATGCCTCTGCAGAAGAAGATGAAATGATGCCAAAACACACCAGGCGAGTATTTGACACTCAGTTGCGCGCTGCAGTTCCCTGGTCTGTGGCCGCTTTACAAACAGTTGAACTGGCAGTTTGCTCAGGCAGGTTTTCGACTTGTCCGTGGAACGGCAAGTATTTTCTCACCTCTCGTCAGCATGGATCTGCAGCCAACATCTTTAAAAATCCATCCTGATCTCATTCAGCTCAAAGTTGTGTATATTAAAATAAGGCAAGCCCTGAGATGAATTAGAGGCAAAGAGCCTCAGTGCACACTTGAACTGTATGTGCAGCTTTCGTTGACATCAGTGCGAGCTGTGTCTGCAAATCAGTGGCCCCCCTTTGTTATAGAGTAACAAATCTTTAGCACAGAGCCTGCTTCTGACAGAGCCAAAGCCTTCCTTTGAACAAGCACATTCTTCCCTCAGATTCACGCAAAGATATCCACCAGAGTTGCCAGATGACATGCTCAGAAAATCAGGATGCTGTCTTGGACCAGTAGGGCAGAGACTGGCTGACAAGGACAGTAAGAACCTGGAAAAATCAAGACTTTTGCTATTTATTTGAGATATCAAGAAAAATATCTCCAAAAGAAGTCTGTCCTAATTTTAGTCATGGTAACTAAACCCTAACACTCACTAACTGATAGGAACGATAGTAACAGCAGAAATATATCTGAGGCACATTCAAAGAATAATGCAGGGTCGTAATGCAAATTTCTCTGCTCATACAGTTAAGGACACATTTTGAAGAAATTCATTTAGGTACTCATAAGAGGGTAAGTTTTTTTCAAGCGTGTTTAGCATCAAAAAATTTCTGTTCTGTCTGTTTCTGTAACCAGATTTTCCAACAGTCCCTGCTCCCCAACACTGAGAACTTTTGCAGATCTGAGACTCGATATGAACATTTCAAAAATATTGACCAAACAATGCACACTTAGCATACACTTAGTTAACACTTGGTTGGGAGAGGTACCGAGCTCTGTCTTGGAGTCCAGTAAGTAAATCCCAGTCATGGAGCCCACACTGCTTAAACATAAGAAAATCCACTTTATTTGTCAGAACTTCTAACCATGAAATGGTTAAAAATATTGAAGGGCCAGAAGTATCAGCACTGAGAGAGAGAGTGAGAGAGAATGGAAGGAGGAGTGTGGTACTGTGCTTTGCAAGCTCAGCAGTTCTTCAGATGTGGTCTGGCATCTAGTTCATAAAGTCAAGCAAATCTGCTCATTTTAGTCATATATACAGACACATATGCACCAGCAGAGATACATACATAGATTTAAATTTATTTGAACAGTAAAATAAAGCACTATCATATACATCTTTAGGAGGTCAGCAGAAGCAAATATAGGAAGTTAGAAAAAAAAACATTATTGTCACAGCACAAAATCACAAGCTGAACATTTCAGGTAATGTGATATCTAGGGTATGTTTTCTCTAAGAGGACACTTATGATGATATAATTTGCACTGCCTGCTTCATTGTAAGTTTATCATGATTTTTTTTTTTTTACTAGAATTGATAGGACCATGTTAGAAGAAAATATTTTTCTTCTTTGTCCCAAAACACTATTTTGCCAGAGCAAAGTCATTTCATGGAAATAGAGTAATTTGATTTTTTTTGGCTAGAAACTTTTAGAGGTCTCTCTTGTAAATTCTGATTATGGAGAGAAAAAGAGAAAAACAGATGGAGGGGAAGAAAAACAGAAGAAGAGAGAGGGATGCATGTGTACATTCATGTAGGAAAAATAATTTTGGCACACGTCTGGGCAAATGGTTGAGAGAGGAAGACGTGAATTCCAGAACATTGAAATACAGGCATGAAATTGAATTTTTCTCCCTGTGTCTGCTCCAGGTTTTTCTTATTGGAGTGCAGGATTTCTGGTTCTTATGCATTCTTTCTTTTAAATTTCTATGGAATGTGGGATTTCTTGCATTGTGTCAGTGCCCATGCATCCAGACATAACACAAATTTTAGATTGGCAATAATAGCAATCTAGAACAAGGTACAGCAGCGATGGTATTTTTTTATCAGTCTGTGGCAAAAAAAATATTCCTACTAGCCTTAGGATTGGGTAACAGGATTTGAATTGATAATTAGGAATGCTTTTTCCTAAGCAGCATGAGATATCCCAATTCAACAGTGTGGAATTTAGAAGTGTGATAGACTATGAGGTGAACAAGTAAAGCTCTAAGACTGAGAAACATGTGGCTTACCAATGCAGACAGTAGATCCCATCCCCTTTGTCTTTTACCAGAAAGAAAGAAAGAAAGAAAGAAACAAAGAAAGAAAGAAAGAAAGAAAGAAAGAAAGAAAGAAAGAAAGAAAGAAAGAAAGAAAGAAAAAAAAAAAAAAGAAAAAAAGAAAGAGAGAGACGAAAGAGAGAGAGACGAAAGAGAGAGAGACGAAAGAGAGATGAAAGAGATGAAAGAGATGAAAGAGAGAAGAAAGAAAGAGGAAGAAAGGAAGAGAGAGAGAAAGAGAGAAAGAGAGAGAGAAAGAGAAAGAGAGAAAGAGAGAGAGAAAGAAAGAAAGAAAGAAAGAGAAAGAAAGAAAGAAAGAAAGAAAGAAAAGAAAGAAAGAGGGAAGGAAGGAAGGAAGGAAGGAAGGAAGGAAGGAAGGAAGGAAGGAAGGAAGGAAGGGGAAGGAAGGAAGGAAGGAAGGAAGGAAGGAAGGAAGGAAGGAAGGAAGGAAGGAAGGAAGGAAGGAAAGAGAAAAAGAAAGAGAAAAAGAAAGAAAGAAAGAAAGAAAGAGAAAGAAAGAAAGAAAGAAAGAACGAAAGAACAAAAGAACAAAAGAATGAATGAAAGAAAGAAAGAAAGAAAGAATGAAAGAACGAAAGAACGAAAGAACGAAAGAATGAAAGAACGAAAGAAAGAACGAAAGAGAACAAAAGAACGAAAGAACGAAAGAACGAAAGAAAGAACGAAAGAAAGAATGAAAGAAAGAACGAAAGAAAGAACGAAAGAAAGAAAAAAAGAAAGAAAGAAAAAGAAAGAAAGAAAGAAAGAAAGAAAGAAAGAAAGAAAGAAAGAAAGAAAGAAAGAAAGAAAGAAAGAAAGAGAAAGAAAGAAAGAAAGAAAAGAAAAAGAAACATTTTTCAATGCGAAAGGAAACAAGACGTTTGGTAGATCCCTTTCCAGACTGGAGCTTTTATGAAAGAATTAGACAGAGTGAAAACATGTGTGACTTTCTCAGCCTGCATGAAGCAGCATCTGATTTTTCACATTGTCATGCCAACTTAGAGAAATAAGAACCTATTGTTTCTACAGAAAATGGAAAATAGTATCTAACAACAAAGTAAGTGCATCTTTGGCTGAGAATGCCCACTGCCACACATTGGGTTATTCACATGAATAAATGTACAGGGCATTTCACAGCTCTTCTGTTGTCTGTATTTTCCACCTCCTTAAAGCAGAGCAGTTATGTTGTGCTACCTAAAGTAACTGTGGAAACTCAAAGCCATGGCACTTTTGGAATACACAGGCTCAAGGGCAGCCTATAAACCTGTAAGGTTTATGCTGCTTAGAGAAGGTTAGCAATAAAGATGAGCCATAGCCATTTCTTTTTCTGCCTACTCCTCTTTTGGTCTATGCTGGTTATCTGCCCTCTCTACAGTTTGGTTTCCATGAATATCCTATAGAGATTGTCCCAGTCTTACAGTAAGGATTCAGTTCCTACTCTAATAAAGAACAAAAGAACATTTAGTAAAGAGGATAGGCTGTGAACAAAGCATCCTCTTTGCCTGAAGAATTCATTACCACAAGGACGCTGTGGCCCAGGGGCTAGGCAGGATTCAAAAAAAGCCGGACATTTTCAAGGTGAACAAACACACCAAGAGATATAATGCTGAGTGTGTCTGCTTATGCATTTTGAATATATACATGCATACATACTTATGTATATATGTACATGAAAGAAATATGTGAAAAGCAAGGCATGATTCAGAACTGAAACCAATCTGTATTGACTTAGGAAGGCACTTTATTGGGATTGATTATTCCTCAGATGCCCTGTTGTGCTTTCTGTAAAGCAGCTTGAACTGGCTGCTGCAAAAGATCATTTCACTTGTCTGAGTCCTAAAAGCTCTCACAAAAAAGAAAGTTCTTGGACCTTCATACAAGTACCCAATGTCTGGGAGATACCCCTGTCATGCTACAGTCCATCTGAGTCAGCTGCTCTTCCTTTTAAAACAGAAGAACCTCAGACCTGCAATTTATGATAGCCAAAACTAGAGATTTCGGGTCCAGGCCAGATTGTGTCTGGTTTGCCAGAGCCCTGCATCCTTCACAGTGTTTATACATGAAGATGATGATGATGGTGATAAAATAAACTAAGAGATCAGTTTAGGAAGTTCTCTAAATGATGCCATGCTTTATAGTTCATACTTCCACTACAGAGGCTATAGGGTGAACACAGCTTGGTGCCATGCTGCTACAGTGCAGCTGTATCCAAGGCTCTCTGTAGACCTTCTTCCCTTGCAGCCTGTGAGTCTGGACCATTGATGCTAAGACACCACGACTTTTCTTTCTGGCTAATAGAGTGCACCGATGTCACCACCTGGGCTGGTGGGGTACAGAAAGGTGGAGAGTGCGGTGGGGAGAAAGGGCATGGCTGGGGCAACACAAGGTGGTAACAAAACCTACCTAAGGCATTCCCCAGAGATTACCCACTCCCCATACTTGAGTCCAAGCTTTGTCCAAACAGAGTTGAAATCACTTTCAAAATACACATAGCCTTCATCTTAAAAACTTTATTTTTTTGTAAGTAATAATTTTAGTGTCTTCCCTCTAATTTTTCTATTTGACAAATTATACTCTTTATTAACAGATTTAAATATCCTATAAAACAGCTGCAAACTATCTATTGAAACTTTCTTTTTCTTCTGTTTCTTTTCTCCTGCAATGCTATTCTCTGCTGTACAATTGCGTTTGCCTGGGACTATGGAAGGAGTTAGGTAAATCAATTTTAAGCAAACCATATATTGTATGCTTATATAGTTTCATTTCCAATAAATAACCTGGAATAGCTAGTCAGCTTTACATGCAATCTTAATTTGAGTTTCATATGCATAACGGAAGCAAGGAAAAATGCGACAGACTTGAGAAGGGAAGAAAGATTATATGGCTACAAGCACAGTGCGATGTAAACTCATTTACAAGGGCATCTGCATCTGTATGTCCAGTCAAGTGGCACAGTGAATTGCGAGGGGATTATTGATTTCAAAATGACTTAGCTGCAGCCATGCAGTACTGAGAATACCTTATTGCTTCCCTTAGCTTCATGTACCAATTTGATCATATTTTGCGTATGTCTCAGCAGTCACAGATGTAAGTCCTGAAAATAAGGTGATTAAAAGGGCAACAACCACAAAAAAAAGAAAAAAAAAAAAAAAAAAAAGAAGAAGAAAAACAGTTTCTCACCACGTAAGAGATCAGGTTTGCTCTTTAGTTTCAAAAGCCACAAATATTATACTTACCTTTGAAACAATTCAAATGCAACTTCTTACAGAAATGCTGAGCGCCAGCCCTCTGAAAATCTGGTCCCATCCAAGCTGGAGCCACCCAAACAAATTTAGATTGCTTTTAAGTCCTGAAACTTTTAACTTCCGAAATCAGCATGGGTACAACTTACTGAATGTGTGCTTTGTATGGAGCTAAGAGAACTTTGAAATTGCCCATTACAAGCTTTCAAAAACATCCATGTGCACACAGGACTGTTAATCTTTTAAAATTATATTACAAGAGCAGCAAGAAAGAAGCAGCGTCTCCCCTCACATATGGATTAAAATTTTTACACTGAAAATAATTAAAATACCATGACAAATTAAGAGCTGATAAAAGGCCACAGCTAAAGATTTATGATTTTTTTTTTTTTAAGAGCCCTTAAGTTTTACCAAATGTACATTGCTCCATGTATTCATCTCTAACATCTGAATCCAGTTAGGAAAGATTTTCAACTAAAAGGGTGTTCCTTTGCATCAGAATGTGTAGCAAGATCTCTGTGTTACGCATGTCATCTTATGACAGTCAGTTAGCTCTCTTGCTGAAGTACATTAGGTAACTGTTTTAAAGAGCTTGCACCTTTTGCCAGAGGGGATAAAAAGAAGAAAAAATAATAAATTAAATTAAATTAAATTAAATTAAATTAAAATAAAATAAAATAAAATAAAATAAAATAAAATAAAATAAAATAAAATAAAATAAAATAAAAAATAAAAAATAAAATAAAATAAAATAAAATAAAATAAAATAAAATAAAATAAAATAAAATAAAATAAATAAAGAAAAAAAGAAAAAAAATATTTAACAGCCATGTATGTTGTACCATTATACTCCCCACCTTTTTCAAAGGTCAATGAAGTGTCATTTTGTGACTACTAATTTATTCAGAAAGCGTAGCTTAACTGTTCCTGTGACTTCTTAAAATGATGACAACACCATATCGGGTGGGGGTAGGATTCAAAAGTGTAGACAATACACATTTAGTGAGTAGCTTCTTAGTAGTGTCTTACATCAATCACTCCTGACATTTCCAAGGAGAAATCCTATCTGGACCCTAAAAATCTATTTCCTTTTCTCATGACAGCTGTGATTAAGGCAGGGCAGCTTGTACCATGCAATTCTCTAATGATGAAGGCAGCCGTTCATGTCAACTCCCTTCTTAAAGTTGCAGTTATCAGAAATATTTTGATATGAAATTTCCCCCCTTTCATTTGTTATTTGCTCATTTCCAATGAAAATCAGTTTTATTTGGTTGGTTTATAGAACTATCCCTAGAGGTCTACTGCAGCCAGTAAGAAATCAAACCTTCTGGTTTCCAAAAGGTAAAGCTGGTTGTGACTCAGCTTGGCACCTGGTATTTCTATGGAGTAGAAAAGGAATCGCAGTGCCAACTTGTCATCTGGAGCCCTCCTCACATCGCTTTGTAAAATGTGAATGGGATGTGAGAGTAGTTCAGTGCCTCATGCTACATTAGTGTTCCGCTCAGGGCAATGTAGACTCAAATCTCATTAAATATGGTTGTTTGAAATGACTTAGACATTCAATGGCATTGAGTCTGTATTATCAGCACTTACAGTAGGTCCAGAAGCTCATTGTCTGGGTTGTATCAGTGCACAGTTTCACTACCTTTCTTCACTTATCTGAGAAATACCCACACTAGTTAAAATTAGAAATGCTCTGACAGTGGATTATCTGCTGCTCACTCTTACCCATAGGTGATGGCAAAAAGCCCCGCTTTTTATTGAGTTAATAATTACCAATCTTTTGAGGAAAGAAAATGATCTATCCTTTTATTTCTAATATAATGCAACACAGACCTCCCTTTTCACATGATTCAACACTCAATAACTAGACTACAGGAGACAAGAACAAGTGCTGTGCTACATTAGAAGTCAAAAACAATCCCTCCTTTCCACCTCAACTCTCACTAGGCTACTAAAGTTTATACCAGAGCCATCCACTGGTAACTGAGCACTTCCCAGCATTTCAGCATTAGAAGATTTTTCTCCTCTTTTTGAAGGACACTGTAATTCTGTTGGGCCTCAGATGGGATTTCAAAGTCAACCTGCGGTCAAGTGTGTGAATCTCAAACAAGATCAGGACACATCTGGAGGTCTGTGCATTACTGTCCTACCCTATTAAAAAGCAACAACAACAACAACTGTTTAGGAGTTCCTGGGGCTGAGTCTGACAGCAAAAACAGATGGATCAGACTTCAGGATTTAATTTTCAGATGTGATTCCCCCATGCAGAGGAATGGTTGGCACAGTTTATGATCTTAAAAGAGGTTAATTAATTTTTGAAAAGTCAAATTCTGTTCTAAGATGATATACAAGACTCCACAAAAAGTTTTTGCAGCCTCTTTTTTTTTTGTTGTTGTTGTTGTTGACAATATACATATTGTACTGTGGATCACAAACTCTGTGTGGTGTAGTATCTCCATTGGAATAAACTCATCAAGCCCACTCTGACTCAGGAGTGGCCATGAAAATTTGGTTAGCTACTGATCTGGCTGCTCATCTTCCAGTCATATAATAGGTTCGCCTTGTTTTACCCCTTAGAGCAAGCAGCAAATCAACACTCATCAACATTATATCATATTCATAATTACTACTAACTTGGCATATTTTTTAGACAAAAGCTTCTCTGATTAAAATATTTGCAGATAATGACAATTGAAAATAGGAAGGTTGAAAATAACCATAACAAAATTATTAGGTTCTAAGTAACTAGTTTACACGCTTGCCTTCCTACACATGGGTAGGAAAAGTTATGTATTGTTTATGGCAGAAAGACAGTTCCTCTTAAACTTTATCCATGACAAAATTCAGCTTGTCTGTCAACCACATATCATAGTTCAGGTGAATTTAAAGCCTAGGGTTTGCACAGGTTTGATATTGTTTGTTTATTTATTTTTGTGCAAAAACTATGTACATGCTCTCAATATGAATATGTAATAGAGAGACCGCTTGCTTAAATACATTCACTCACATGTACACACACACACACACACTGCTTTATGCATCATTATCGTACCATAGGGGTAAGATGAAAAAGAGAATGAATCCTTATCTATTTGCCTGAAGAAAAATTGATTTATTTCATAAAAGCCAGCAATTAATCCTGATGAGTTTTCTGCACTATATTTCAAATTTGGTGCCTGAATGTTTTCTGAAGTTTCCTCTTTCCACTTGTTCTTGGTTAGTATGTTTTCTCATACGCTGTTTATAATACACAATAATACACTTTCCTGAAAGTTGTGCAAATAACAAATTCAAGATTGAATGATATATCTGTGGCTTAATATAAGCTGCCCAAAACATAATATTTACTTTATAGTGATACTATAACAACTCCCCCACCCCCCACCCCCCTTTTTATTTTTATTTTTTTGCATAAACCTCACAACATCCTGGAAGCCAAACTGCCTGAAACGTGTATGCCTCGCACTTTGTTAAAATAGGTTTGGCTGTCATGCACACCTGTGTAATGACTGTTGGAGAGATGACAGCACAGATGAGACATAAGCAGAATCTGGATCTATAATCCCTTTCCTTTTCTGCTTCAGTTTTGCAATAATTCAGCTCTCCATGACTCCATCCTGTTTTTACAATGGTCCATGTGGAAACACAAACTACTGAAACATTCAGGTCCGTATCAGGACTTGCCTACCTTTCAAGTAAGTCAAGGGAAGCTGAAATGCAAAAATATACAAAAAGTATGTAAGAACCAAGTTTTTGCAGCAGGCTAAAGAAAAGGGTTATGCTTTTGTTAGAAGCAAGGTCTATCAGTTGTCATTTAAAAAAACAGCATTTGTCAAAGAATTACCATCTGGGATATACACTTTTTAATGGTAATTGGTGCATGAAGAATCAGTATGATCTCAACTCCTTTAAGTTTTATCTAAGCATTATCACAGTCTTACTGGATTTAAGGTGAAATGAGTCTTTTATAAGAACATATTACCCATTATTCTTCATTTCCTGTTGTACCTGGTATTCCTTCAATTAGCCACATGTGTCAAAGCTAGACTTAATGATAGCTAATCTTCAAGAGATGCCTGTTAATTTTATCTGTCTGTGTCTGGATCAAGATAGAGAGCAGGCAACTCCCTATTAGCTAATATATTCTTCAAGCTCAAAAGCTGGAGAACAAAATACAAGAGAGAAATAGACTCAGCTAAAATTTTCTTCTTTCTGGGGAGACTGCTCTCTGCTAATCATGTCATATCAGGTAGTCATCTGCTCCAGCCTGCATGAACTAGAAAGAAACAAACATAATTATAAAGCAGGAAAAATGGTGTCCTGTTTACTGCAATAAAGAGGCAGAAAGTTGACGCTTTCAGAGTATTTATTTCTTTTTCATTTTCTACCAAGTTTCTTATAGGAGGAGGATTCTCAGTTTGGAGAAAGAACAAACATTTAAGATAAATAACCTCAGAGTCTTTGCTTAGAAAGGGAAAAGAGCTCTCCCCCTTTTTCAAGAACTTTGCTCTGGAAGTTGGAGAAACAAAAAAAAAGAAAAAAAAAAGAAAAAAGAAAAGAAAAACCAAGGTAGTCACAGATCTCCCCATCTGCCACACAGTGATCAAGTCATGATTTTTCCCAAAGCCTGAATTATAAGTAACAATATAAGTAAATTTTTTTTAACAGATCACAATTATTCCCAAGCATCAATTGCAGATCATTGGTGTCCCAGAGCAGTAAAAGTTGAAGGCCCAACAGATTTTGTAATCAAGTGAATACCAAATCTAACATCTCTGCTCATCATGACAGGAATCTGTCCTCTACTATCCACAAAACATTTCTTAAAATTTAAAATGCAAATGACATCCTCTAACTTTTGCTTTTCTCAGATGACATTTGTTCTTATCGACAATAATATCTCACCAGAATGCACTAGATATGTGGCAGCAAGGCAGGAAAGAAGTGTCCTGACCCTACCAACAAAACAGTTTAACCTTCATAAACCACACATAGGCATTCTTTTTTGAAAATAACAAACAGCTCCAATTTATGACACTTAAATATAATCTGATTTTCAAAGTGCAAGTGCTCAAAGTCTTAAATTGCCTCCTTCTTCCAAGTTCAACCACGTGAGAACTCAAGTGCTCCAATACTATCTACATTCAAAAATTGTACTCAAACTCTCTTTCATCCCAGTTAATATGGGAAACAACTTAATTGCAGAGGAAGTTGTGTATCATGGCTACCTTCATATTAAAATGACATGCACCTACACTCACCTACAGAAAGTGAGTTTAATCTCCCAGTACCAGAAATATGATAGAGAATTACAAATGCACGACTTCATTTTAATAAAGGGTTAAAAATAAAGTTTTGCTGAAGCAATAGGCAAGCACAGCATTTCCAATATGTGTAATTCTCTTAAAGGACTAGAACCTTAAGTATTTTCAGCTATATTTCTTGTCCAGTAAATGCTGACTCAAAATGAGAATTAATAAATACGCTCTAAAGCAGACATCCTCTTGCCTATGAGAACACTCAACAATTTTTCTTCCAAAGGAGTAATTCTCATAAAGAACACTGTGACTTGCACTAATTAGTTAAATTGTCTCTTTTTTCTCACCTCTTTGTGTTGAAGTAGTTGCTATATTGTAAAGTAATTGGTTCAGGGGTTAATCCCTGGCTTCCTTTCTGTCTCAGAGGCAAGTATATACAAATATGTCCACTCTTTAGAATGTTATCACAGTGCCCTCTCTTGTCAAAAGTAAATCAAGAGGGACTAACAACAGATAAAGGGTCTGGGATTTTTGGTGGGGGAGGGAGAGAGATGTTTTGTTTTGGTTGGCTGTTTTTCTGAGTGCTTTTTTACATGCTGGATTCAAATGAAACTTTCTCTCCAAAGACTCACTAAGCAGAGACACCTTAATGAATTGCTCAGATGTGTTGCTAAGCTGCATACCAAGAACAGACATTCAGGAAACCAACACCAGTATCACATATGTTTCATAGCATCGTGCTTTATCCTTAACCCTGAAATTCAATTATTTCCTTTAAACTGGAACAATAATTACAAGATTAATCCATGCCTATGACACAAATTCACTTAATTTGTCAGTAGTTGCTTAGGAAATTATAAACTTTCAAGCGTATAAACACCTGTAATGCTGGTAGTAATTCAAAGACTTGAGAATGGCAAATTTCCATGTGAGTAGGTGACGTCAGACAAATTTAACAGGAAATAAAGGTAACTACTGATGATAATTTTCAACAACAAAAACAGCAACAAAAAAAAAGACTTTAATTTGTGAAATCTGCAAGGTAAACATGCCACATTGATGACGTATAAAATGAGAAGGAAAATAGATAACATGGAGTGACACACCTGAAGGAAACTGCTCCCTTTACGGAGAAATTAGGATTTAAGGTATAGTCTTTTCCCTAGGTTTCTGTTGGAATACAGAGAGGTGGACATGATTGAAATTTGCATTTAAATGGAAATGGTTAAAGGTAAAGGCACAATGTTTAGAAAAATGAGAGGATCCATTTTTCTAAGAGGGACGCATACTGTTATTGTATACCATTAAGGTGTCACAAAGCCTAAAATGTTTAGAAATATTAGGCACTGCTACAGAACAAAGAACAGCAAAATGCCATTTGGAAATGACTATACACTGTGAATGAATCTGACCGAATACTACATCATATACAATTGTCTTTAATGTTTTCTGCTGCCATTACCTAATGTGAGTCCTGTTCACTAAACAGTAGAAGATCTATTAGACAGCTTTCTGCTACTTTTCAACTGCAATATAATCCAGCATTCATTCATCATTCTATCCTGGTGATTTCTGCAGGTCTTTCTCCATAGGACACCACCAGACCCTAAAATGTTTGCCTGGTGCACTTTATGAGAATGCACTGTGAATTTTAACTGTGTCACATGAAAATCCTGATGTGTTTCCCTGATACCAATGAGGAAATACACATTTTTCTGGAGATAATGAAATATAGGAAGCAACGACTCATGCAATTGTTCAAATCTCAGTTTGATTGGAAAATGCTTTAGCAAATATTTGTATGTGAATCTGAGACAGACACAAGAAAATATTACCAAGAGGGATGGCAGAAGACAGAGAATCCTTCTCCGCCTTCCTTTCCCAAGCAAGAAGATAGCAAATAAATTTTGCATATGTGTGGGCTATATATTCATACATAGAGGTACAAATATCTGAATAATCTATATTTTTATAAATAGACAGTATAAATATGTGTATGTGCATGTACCTGCACATTAACAGATTTACTCACTAAATCACCCTATTTTAGAAGGTGTTGATCAGTTCACACCTAATTCTTTAAAGGAAGTGAATCATTATGAGACATGAAAAGATTTGACTACTTTTTTTGACTTTTTTTCACTATTATAATTTGTGGCATTTCTCTAGCCTCTTTCTCTTACTAATTTTACAGAAATGTTGACCCTTTATCATAAAATAGTACTGGTGCAGCTAAAATCAGAAGATACTGAAATCTCAGTTGGCAGGATCATTTTTCAGGCAATTTATTTTCTGAGAGAAAACAGAGATCAGGATTGTCTACACAAAAGCTCCAAAGAGATATTAGTCTTAGCTACCACATCACGGTTCATATTCATATTTACCCCAAGTCTTCCATGGGATTTAAACAGTCTTAGCCTTACTGGATCCATAAAGGTGAGCTCCCTTTCATTCACCTTTTGCCTGTACTGATATGAAGGAATTCCTGGCTTTTCCAGTAAGGAAAGGCAGTGCCATTTGGGGCTTTTTAGCTCTTCTTCAGCTGAGGCAACTAATTCCAGTGCTTGGGGTGAGGGATTAGTTCATGGGGAACAGTACTTCTACTAGTACCAGTCCCTCCTAGCCACCAAGAGTCACCCAATAATAATAAAGCTGTCAATCAATCAGTCAATCAATTTGTTGTGTTCATGATAGAAATATAGGCATAGTAAGGATGGTTTTTTATTCTCTTGTTGAGCCAGGATCATTCTGAAGAACTAGATTTACCTGTCCATGAAACCCATGAAACTTCCCCATGCCCCCTGGCCCGTGAAACCAGGTTTATGACTAATATCTGCTAAGCCAACAGAATATATTGATAAATCAGCTCCGGACTGTACCAGTGAGGTTCTCTGTTTACACAAATGAATGAATCATTTATAGACGCAGTAGCAGTGGGGTGTCATCTGACCATTTTTATATTGTTAATAACAGTGGAGATTGGTATTATATCCAAAACTAAGATGAAAATTTACTCAGTCTTGCATGTCTTTGGTAAGGCAGTTAATAAACAAGAAAGGCACCTGATGAAATAGCAACACCTTCAGCGAGGTCTAGACTTATGTCGCCACTGGACAATCCAAGAGAGTAGGTGGAAGTCTTCTATGGTCTTTACCCACAAACACAGGTATCAAAGATCTAAGAGATTTTTATCTCAGAGCTTCATCATCCAGTTCCCAGAAGACTCTGAGACAGTAGATACAAATATACAGCATGGCCCCCAGTGGAAGCCAGACCAGCTCCTTTATGATAAACTATTCTGCTGGTCCTTGCACAGCTGTTTTCATTAGGACTGACCTTTAGAATGAGACAAGCAGATCTGCAGACTCTTAAACTAGGTTATTACTGTTGAAAAGGAAAAAAAAAGAAAAAGAAGAAAAAGAAAAAAAAAGAAAAAGAAAAAGAAAAAGAAAAAGAAAAAGAAAAAGAAAAAGAAAAAGAAAAAGAAAAAGAAAAAGAAAAAGAAAAAGAAAAAGAAAAAGAAAAAGAAAAAGAAAAAGAAAAAGAAAAAGAAAAAGAAAAAGAAAAAGAAAAAGAAAAAGAAAAAGAAAAAGAAAAAGAAAAAGAAAAGAAAAAGAAAAAAAAGAAAAAAAAAGAAAAAGAAAAAGAAAAAGAAAAAGAAAAAGAAAAAGAAAAAGAAAAAGAAAAAGAAAAAGAAAAAGAAAAAGAAAAAGAAAAGAAAAAGAAAAAAAGAAAAAGAAAAAGAAAAAGAAAAAAAAAGAAAAAGAAAAAGAAAAAGAAAAAGAAAAAGAAAAAGAAAAAGAAAAAGAAAAAGAAAAAGAAAAAGAAAAAGAAAAAGAAAAAAAGAAAAAGAAAAGAAAAGAAAAAGAAAAAGAAAAAGAAAGAAAAAGAAAAAGAAAAAGAAAAAGAAAAAGAAAAAGAAAAGAAAAAGAAAAAGAAAAAGAAAAAGAAAAAGAAAAAAAAGAAAAAGAAAAAGAAAAAGAAAAAGAAAAAGAAAAAGAAAAAGAAAAAGAAAAAGAAAAAGAAAAAGAAAAAGAAAAAGAAAAAGAAAAAGAAAAAGAAAAAGAAAAAGAAAAAGAAAAAGAAAAAGAAAAAGAAAAAGAAAAAGAAAAAGAAAAAGAAAAAGAAAAAGAAAAAGAAAAAGAAAAAGAAAAAGAAAAAGAAAAAGAAAAAGAAAAAGAAAAAGAAAAAGAAAAAGAAAAAGAAAAAAAAAGAAAAAGAAAATCTTCAAGTCAACTCAAACAGATGGGCCCCTCCATAAGAGTCCACATTTTTATTTCAATGTCGTGTATACCCAACATGAAAAGCAGCATGGATCAAATATATACATCTCCACCATTAAAGGTTCCTTTTTCATACACCTATGAGTGTCTCCACTTCCCAGGATTTCAACTGTCTGCACTGCCAGGGACCAAAAATAAAATTGTAATTGAAATACAGATAAGATAGAAACCTTTAATTTACCTTCTCCCTGAGCAACAGGACTTTTCCAGCTGCATCTGATATACTTTTCTTTTTCATGCCAGGGCTGGTGCAAAATTATCTTATCTACAGATAAAATATTTTAGGGATTTGGGGATTTTGTGTGCCTCAGGACAAAGGACAGTGTTTGTGAGAAGATCACTGTCCTCTTTTTAAGGCAAAATTCCTCCCTTATTGAAATTTCATTGTAACAGAAAAGTATGCTATTTCATTACCATACTATCTGTCATGCAATGTAGTCGCTTTTAGTACAGGAGCACTTGAACATCAACAGCTGAGTTTCAAGAACTGGTAGTAGAAAATGACATGAGTATCCTCCCAATAAATCCATTGGTCAGTTTTTTCAACTTTTTGATTTTCGCATTTTTTGAAATTAATGAAAAAACATTTCAGCATACTACAGACTACATGCAAAACTCATTCCAGGAAAATAGGATTATGCTATAGCTTGCATATCTGATAACACTGGTTCTTTCAATATACCTCTGTGAGTCAATAAAGAATAAAACTGCAAAGTGTTGAAAAGAGAACACAATGGTATGACCGCCACTCAAGCCTGAAAATGAAACATTTTCTACTAAATCAGTAAGCTAGTTGGAAGTGGACTCCTGGAAGCAACTTTTAATGAAAATATATGTCTGCAGACCTTTGCAGATAACCAAAATACAGACTACAGCACCAAGATCTGTAAATACAGTAAAACCTACTTTGAGGATTTTATCCTGATTTATAGTACCTGGTGATGTCAATAACTGAGTTCTACATAATTTAATTTATTTTCTGGGCAACATTTTCAGAAATGATTCTTATGAAGTAGCTCAATACTGTCTCTTTATTTATTGTTTTATATGCATCGATACCTTCGCTGTAGGTATCTTGCTTGATGTTTTCAGGTCTCAAAGCAACTATTTCTGAGTTATCTGCATCTTCCCATTAGACATAGTATCAGAACATCCCTTCTTCCCATTCCCACCCCCATTCTTCTTTATTCCAGGTAATACAATTAATGGTGTTTTAATTTAAAAAATCTTTGAGAAAAGGACAATTATTACTTTTGTACAGCACCTAGCATAGTAAATTTTCCTCCTTAGATCATTGTTTAGTACACTAAAACCATGAAAATCAATACATGTGACTAGTGCATAAGTTCCACTACTCAGGAAAGAAGCAGGGGAAGAAATGAAATTTCATCCAGTATCTCAGCTGGATAGCTGATGCTGAAAACTCCATAGCATCATAATTTCAAGTGATGAGAACAGTTGGAATAATATAACTTCACTGCTTATACCTACACTCTTATTCCTGCAGATATGGACTCATATTATCACTTCCTCATGATGTTTGGCACCAAGTAACTCCAGTGTGACTACCTGGATAACAAACAGCCTTGCTGTTTTAACTGTTTACTGTCCTTCCACAGCAGATCAGATTTTCTTCATTACTTTCTATAGCAAGAGCAACAAAGGAATACAAGTGAGAAAAAAGTTCTCTCTCAAAGTCTTCAGCAGGTTTCCCGGACACAAGTTCTGACACATTGAGTAAATACTTCTGCTCAGTCTTCATCCACACATTCCTCTTTTGACCAAGAAGGTGGAGAGTAGGATGGAAAGGGATGACTGGAGGAGACATGCCAAAGCAGTGAAATTAGAAAAATATTTTTCCTGCTGATAGACACATGTAATAAATGATTGCTTTCTTCATAGACATGTAAACCACACAGTTACATGCCTAAATGTTTTACCCATATATGTTGTTTTTACAAGTCTTTATGCATGAAAAAGCAAAACATTTTAAAGTCCATGAACATTATCCTACAGTGGTTTTAGACGTTTTTGAAAATGTGGTGCTTTGACTTCAGTCTTCCACACTTTAAACTATCATTTAACTTTTTCCTTGAGCCATCTTAGAATCAGTCCATGTTTCCTATTTATGTGCTAATGTGCTTCCTGAGCAGTCAAAAAGAGTCATTGCTGATTATTCGCACTCACTTGCACCTTAGTTGGTTAATAGCTGAAATAGAGAGAGAGGGAGAGAGAGAAAGCGGATAACATAAATAGATGAAGTTGGGGGGGGAAACTTTATTCAGAGAACAAGAAGAGCAAAAAGAAAAGAAAAAAAAAAAAACACGACAGACTATTCTTCCTCCTGCTGTTTCAGTGATAGCTATTAATGCGTTTTAAAGTCTTCCAGATTGGTCTTAAGAAATCAGTTATCCTGGTCCTTGTTTCAGTAGAAAGACCCATGGGAGCTATTAGCAGTAATCTAAGTTAATAAACTGTAAACTAACTTTTTTTTTAAAGGAGGAAAAAACCCTACAACCTTTGACAAAATAATTGCACTAGTTATAAAACAGCCAAATGCCAGTTAACAGTCACATCAAGCCACTGGGGTGGAAAGAAGATATCTATAACCAGGCCACTTCCAACGAAACTGTTTGTTTTCTCTTATTTAAACTGCTCTTTTTTTTTTTTTTTTAAAAAAAAAAAGAATAATTTCTTTGCAAGCTGTAAAATGTTTGAATAATGTCTGATGGTGCTTATCCACTGGCTAAAGTCTCCAGTTAAAATAAAAAGAGGATTTCGGGCTTCATTCACAAAACATTATCTGCAACTTATACAGCCCTTTATGTAAGAGAAACAGGGCATTTGCATGCAAAAAGTAACTAGCACTCTGAATCCCAATATTTCCTATTCACAAAATAAAACCCATCATGTGCAACCCCTCTGATATCAGCTACGGTCTCTTGCCTACATATGTGAGGGAAAGGATAAACTATATACCCAAATAAGGTTGTTTTGGGCTCTAGAGAGGCAGTTCCCCATTGTCAAAGATGCCATTATCTTCCCTTCCAGACAGCAGCATATTGACATGAGCACAAGAGACGACTGTAGTGGCAGCTCCAGGTGAGGGTACAACCGGTCCTTCTGATGGTCCAGAGAACAAGCAGAGGGAAAATTGCACTTTGCAAACAATCCTCAACCTCTGTACCTCTCTGACAGGATCATGGAATGGTATTTTTATCACCTACATATTTTCAATAGAATTTGCCTTTTTTTTTTTTCCTTTCTAAAACAAAAATCTAAACATAATTTCCTTGAAAATAAAATTAAATTTGGGTTAAATTTTCCCCTTGAATCAACCATTTTCAGCTAATGATATGTATGTAACTTACAAATATTTTTGGTTGTCTGAATCTTTTACCTGAATAATCCTAATCTTTCATCTTTAGCTGACAGTTAGAGAAGATATATTCAGAAGAAAGACTAAATAGTTCAGTTCTGCTTCCTCCACACCAGCTTTATAGTGTTTTGTTTTTTTTTATTTTGTGTTATGGGAAACGCTAGATGGACCTTGCTCATTTGGATGTCTTCCACAAAGTCGTGAGGGGAGAAAGTACTCTAACCAGAGGGGAGGTTGCTCTTAAGCAGCACACAGAAAACAGTCTGTAAAGGTATCACCTATAAATTCCCTTGGCACAGATGCTAGAAGGAATTGCAAGTGAAAGGGTGTCACAAGGAAAAAATGCCTGGCCATCACCAAAGAGATATTATTCTCAGCATAACCTAAAAGACCTGACAAATTTCCCATTTAGCCTTGAGGAATCCAGGGGAATATAAGGCTAAAAGCTTTTTTGCTTCCGTTTTACTTACCCTTTTTCTCGCACCCACGTGTAGGCTGTATGGGCAGGCTAATTCCCCTCACCCTGCCCCCCGCTGCATATTTAACTTCTGTTCATTGGATAACAGCTGGTGGATGTTCATCCAAGAGTTTTAAGTAGCCTTCTCTGGGAGAGGAAAAGATGGGGATAATTCCTAGCTGGTCACACATTCCTGGGCTGCACCTGTTTTGGTATTCCTGCAATATACAACAGCAATGAAGTTACAAATCGTTACGCATTGTTCAGTTGATTAACTCTGTGTTTGTATTGCATCCAGAACAATGGGGCCTAGTTATAACCTGGACTTAGAGCATTGCTGCCCTAAATACAGGAGCTATATAAATAATGAATAATTTGAGGCCCACTGGTTCATTAAATTGCATAGAAGACTCCATTAATGTACTTGTTTTTCCTAAAAAAAGCTTTACCACAGTGTATGGAAGCAAATGCTTTAGGAGGACAGAAGAAATGCTATTCCTATTTTGTTCAAACATTATCTGTAGTTAGTCATGTTTAACAAATCATACTGCAGCCCAGCTTAGCCTTGGTGAAACACTATTTAAGGCCATGATATTGCAGGGAAAATGGTCCTTATTCACTTAAGTTTGGGCTTTTGACCAACATTTGTTTTATTAGGCTGCTACAATAACAAATGCTTTGCACCAAGGTTTTGCACATAGAAAGAATGTATTTATGCCTCAATTCAGGCAACAGGGCTATAGACATGTAATAGCCAAACTCTGCTGCTTACATGCCTACTGAGGCAATCCAAGCAGAACACCTCCATCAGGGATATTGAATATCCAGAACAGCAAACAAAATAAACTGAGCACTACTGGTGAAATTTGAACTCTACCCCTAGCCTATGGTAAAACTCCTCCTGACTGTGATGGAGCCATGATTTCACCCCAGATACACGTGCTACGAAGGAACTGTGGTGACTTGTATGGGTTTAGGGGAGGCCAGGAGCATCTGCTAAACCAGGGCCCTCCAATTCCCTGCAGCTGCCTTTCATCCAGCTTGCAGACATAAGGCTCAATAGAAAACCCACCAAAATCAGTGGGGTCTTTCGATTGGCTGCTGCTGGTTTGGGATTAGGACTACACAGAAAAGGCAAATCATCGTTCTTCCTTATTAAAGTATTTAACCATTGTCCTTTAATAACACTAATTTAATACACACTGAATACGGATAAAATGCTGGTTATACATATTTCCATCTGGCTCATACCCTGTAGAAGCACATCTCAGACTTTAGATAGCTCTTCCTGGGGGCTCAATGTTTTGCACTTCTTGTTGACTCGGGCCATTAATGTTAAATTATCTACAAGGGCCCGTTTGTTTTTAAAACTCCCCTGTCTGCAAGTGAGCGTGCGGATTTTAAACTCTGATTCTAGAAGTCCGAAGTTTTCTATGGGGATTATTGCATTTATACATCACAGCCAATCCGAGAGTTTCTAAAGCCTTCAAACAACTGACACCATATGTCTGGGTACAATGGAATCTACAGAATTATCAGCAACAGCAAAAATGTCTCATTACACACCGAGAGCTACAAACACATAACAAGTATATTGAGTAGCACGTATGCTCACAGAGAAATTAATCGACTCAGATGCATACAAAGGGATTTCCAAAGTGCTAAAAACATATTTCAGTGAAGAAATGCACTATGCCAGGCTGTGATTTGCAATATAATAAATAATCCTCCTAAAATTCACTTAACTTTCACTCTGTCTAATGTGAGGCTTCACAGATTGTACAGAATATGCTTTGTGTGACACAACATACAGAAAACAGCACATGAGAAAAAAAAATATTTATTTTTCAGGTCAGTAAAAATGTTCCCAGAATCCTGGCAAAATCCACAGAATGCATTGTATTTGTATTTACTCTATTTACTTATTTGTTTGTCACATGCCTGCAGAATTCTACCAACCACTCACCTCAGATACTTAGCAACATCTACAAAATTATGGCTCTGTTTTTGGGAGGGGTAGGGAATACAAAGTGATGATTCACATCTAGAAATCTGGTGTCATTAAAAAAAAAAGAAAGAAAATAGGAAAGCACTAGCATTATTTATTCAGTTATTATCATACAATCTGGACTAAGTCATAGGAAGAGAAATTATATGAGCAAGTTAAAAATAGTGAGCTATAAATTGAAATAATAATGGATAATAATAAATGGTAATTAGCAGCATTTTTCACTGCAATATCACCTTTTATCCACAATTGCAGCAGTAACTTAAAGAAACAGATTATGAATCCTGAAGCCCTGAATATTTTATTCCCACAAGTGAATGAATAGTTCGTGTATAAAAAATGTGGGTATTCCTTAGAGTAAGTGCTCCCTAACATGAAATACATGGTCTTAATCCAGCAGAAAAGATGACACCTCCAGCATTTCTGTGAGCGGTACATATCACTAGCCCTTACAGGGAAAGCGAGGAATAAAAAGGTTAAATACCTTGTAGATTTGGTTCCTTGATTTTTATTATTTTATTTTTTAATGAGAACAGTATTAATTTGAACTGCTTTTTAAATGAAATCAAACATTTATTGAAAGTGTGTCAATTCTTACAAATCTTTAATCTTTTGTGAAAACTCATCATACCCGTTATCTTTTTGTATGTGATTATTTTTGGTTTTGATTCACTAAACAGGTACTATTTTACTTTTAACAACCTAAAATGACTTTCTAGAAAGCTGTGGGCTAACTAGTGACCAAGTTTAGTTCTCAAGAAAAGAAAAAAAAAAAACAAAAAAAACCTCTTCACTCTCTTTTATTCACTCTCTTTAAAGTTTGCTGTGGATTTTAATCATGAGACAAAAGTTAGGCTTTCTAGTTCCAGACAGAGCAGTTCATCCTATAATACCAAACAGGAATCTCTCTTTCTCACTTTCACCTTAAATGGGAATAATAATAATTGTATACCCTGCAAGAGTAATCCATAGATTTCTGTATATTTTTTTAAACGTTGCTATTAAATAATAATTCTAATTAACCAATTAGAATTAACCAATTCTAATTAACCAATTAGAATTATTGCATTGTATTAGTGCTATAACTATCACTGTTAGGAAATAACTTGTCTGAGTCTTCATTCCCAAGTGTGAATTAAATAGCTAAAAATATATTTGTTTTTCCTTTGGTGCTTTGTATATCAAAATCTTAATTCAAGTGCTTAAGTACATACTTAAAACCAAGCAGAATAAAAGTAAAACAAACCTACATAATTGTTGAACCAAGGCACAGAAGTAAAAGAGCTTATTATCACAAGAAGTAAGTAAGTTTTCTACATTTTCTGACCTTTCAATTGAACAGGGTATGAAAAATGCTATACAGAATATGTCTAATCCCAAAAGATTCTTGGACACAGTCTGCAACATGAAGAATTTAGGACAGATTAAATAATTATAAAAACTACAGGTGTTTATTCCTAACTGAAGAAACAATTTTTAATGGGAATTTCCTACAAATTTCAGCATTGTTTTGTTAACTGTTACCCATTACCATGTACTGCTGTGACTATTGTTGAAGTGAAAATTTTCTTCTACTAACTGCAGTTTGTGAACATACTGCAAGTCAATCTTGGGAAAAAAAAAAAAAAGCATCGTTTCACTCTGGATAGAAAACTTCTGCAGAGAAGTGCAAGTAGCACCTTATTTGTACTCTATCAGTAGGAGACGTCTAGGTTTGTGCACAGCAATAACAAATTTCCTTAGATCTTTTGTCAGTGTCCTGGAACCAAAACGATAAACAACCAACTCACATGGCAACAAATATGTGACAGTAAAGGGTTCAGTTTGGCCCTTGACAATAAGGCAAACAAATATTTATATATGAAGAGATGTTTCATTGACCTCTCCAACCTGGTCAGCCAACAGTGACCTTGACATTCAGATCTGAGAACTGCATATTTTCCGATTACTAAACGGGAGATGCAAAAATGACCATCTGCAATTGTTTTACAGACCCCCAAAGATTCTGTTTTTATTCTTTGCAAATACATTTCTTTATTGTTTAAGTTTGACCAGCATCTAGCCTGTCCTGGCTGGCTAGCTGGCTGGCCACCCCTGATCCTGCAAGTCCAGGGTGCAGCTCCCACTGACACTATAGGCTGGGGCAAAATTATCATTTGAATTACCTTTTAGAATATAGTTAGACTGGATGCTAAGGGAACTTTTACTAGAAGGAAGAACATAGACCTGAATGGGTCTTTGCTCCAAATTCAACATGCAACATTTTTGACACAGCAATGGACAGGGCTGCCCTGTTTTACGCAACATGTTGCAGCCCTCCACAATTCATCCTCCATTGAATACTCAAGAATACATCTTCCAGATGATGCATTCCTTCTTCTGGAGGATAAGGCAGCTGTACCTGACTGTCAGTCTGGCTGCTTTGTCTCCAGAGGTAGAAGGCCATCTTGCTTATCGTCCACACCATGCAGCTCTAGCTTTTGCTGTGTTGCCACACAGGTCAGAAAGGCTCTCACATTTCCAGGCAGTGCTGAGAGCACAGACTGGTATGCAGAAGCCACGTGTTTACTTGAAAAGGGACTGAGCCAGCCTCCTCTCCTGTCACAGGGCAGTGCTGCATCTCCACAAATGCTATTTCTTTCCTGCAGCTGACTCCTAGAGCAGAGAGCAGGTATTGGAGGGGTCTTCTCACTTCAGAATGAATAAATCAATCCCACCACCAGAAAAGGCACAAACCTAACATGAAATGTTATTGGAGAAGAAAACTAAACACTACAAGTTGACCTTTACCCCTAAGATCTTGAAAGAGGATGATCCTTCACACAAAACAAAAATGTACAAGATTTTCTACTCTTGCTACACAGCGATGCTACGAAAGAGGGTCAGAGGGGAGCCCAGGTGAGCTACACATTCATAGAGAGGGGAATTTCCCTTGCAGTGACCACAATGAACGTGTTTTCTGAACCAAATATAAGCAGAGAGCAAACACCTGCATTCCTGATATTGAAGGAAAAGCAAAATGAAACCACAAACCTGAACTCTTTTAGTTCTAACATTTTAGAAGGAAAAATTGTTCTGCTACAAGTCAGTCTTCTAATAAAATTTACTTTCTTGCCAAAGCTACTTTTGGGACCAAAAATAGAAATCTGATTTACCTAAACATTTGTAACTTTGATGGAAGTGCTGGTGATTCTACATATTGTTTTTGAATTTTAAAAAATATCATCTAAGCAATAGTGTCTTAGAAGTAGATTTTTCTTATTGCACAGGCATTTTTATTTGCCCTGGCCATTAGGATTATCAGGTGCATTAGTATAAGTTAGAAAGCCACCCAATGAAACTGGAGAACTCTTGACTTTGGTTTTAACAAACTGTATGGTACAGGCTATTTCGAGAAACTGTATATACAATTCAGATCCTCTGCAGCCATACAGATACTTTTTTTTTTTTTTGGTGCAGAGTTGATAATACTGTGGGTTTGCACACTTTTAATACACCGCACAAATGAAAAAACCTTCTCAAACTTTGATTTTTCCCCCCCTTTTATTTTTTATGCTGCACAATGAAATTATTTCTGATATCCTCACATGTTGCAGATAAGAAACTCTTTCCTGCCTGCTCTACCCACAAGTAATTGGTTCCGATGGATTTCTGGATATGTAACTGGGGTAAAGGCTATAAACTTATCCATTAGATTGCCACAGCAAGAAATTTCTTTGTATATCGCACTTCATGTTTCTTCATTTTATTTTTCTTTATAACTGCTTCTATATTCAGGTTATCTTCGAATATTGCAATCTTGATTTGAATCTTAATCAAAGTCCATTGTTTATTTGATTTCCTTCTTGCATATTCACTTTTATTTTTTCTTAGAAATGTTAAGGAAATACCTATTCCATTTTAAAAACATGTTTATGTATTTGAGTGGTTTTGATGCTTAAGATATTTGAGTATCAGCTTTTGATGCTTGTCTCAGCATTCTTTACCCTTCTGTCACACGTGAGACAAAGTAAATGACAGTAGGATCAGAGCATCTATCCAACTTGATTATCTCACAAACCCATTTACACACTCCCCTCCCCAATGTTAAATTCATTTTGACTTCCTTTGCAAGCAGGGATCACTGCTGGCCTGGGAAGGTCTGCAGAATGTCGTGTTGTTCAGCACTTGTCCTGGAAATCTCTTGGCATGTGTTATCATCTCCTTGATCTCCCAGATCAAGAATCTTCCAGAATCCTTCCTCCAGCCAGATTATCCCCAGCGCCCCCCCCCCCCCCCTTTTTTTTTTTTTTTTTTTTTTCTGAGAGCACTTCTTTCTGAGCACCTTTGTTTTAGCACCAGCTCTGCCTTCTGGAATACAGACCCCCCCCCCCCCCCCCCCCCTTTTCCTAATCTAGACAATCTTTGTGCAACAGCCCAACTGCAGAGCAGACATCTATTTGGTGGTTGTGTTTTGTTCCGCGTCATTAACTGGAGGATTCAAGACGGACCAATTTTGTTTAGACCAGGCGTTACCGAAATGTACAGCCAGCCCATACAGATAGCAGCCAGCAAGTAGGAGGTTTCTGCTTGAGAGTTCAAAAGTTCAGACGTTCACCCTCACACACACACATACACCCAGTTACCTGTTGCCTGTTCGCATTCATAATTTAAGCTGTCTTTTTGCCTGACGTGCCATTATTGCATGCTCCTGCTTTCCCTGTATTGCAACATGCAACAGGAGCCATGGCAGGGTGGAGCCATGCTGTTAGGCCTGATCTTGCGTGGTACAGATTGTGCTCTTGTCAGAGAAAATGGAGGCTATTCCAAAGACCTCAGAACACCAGCAGCCCTACTCAGGGCAACATACTGCTGGAGGTGGGGTGGCCTCAGCCACCGCAGACCTGCCCCTGGCAATGCAGGTACATAGTGAAGCCTGCAGGCCTTGGCATCCACTCCCCCCAGTAACAGCGAGAGGACTTGATCCACCACACTTCAAAACCTGATGAATAACGCCAGTGAAATGTCTTCTATGGTAAAACGGTCTTGAAGGACTCATGCTAAACAGGAGTTTACGCCAGTGTCACCATGTGGGTTTACAGCCAGACTGTAATTGCAGAACTGAGGCTTAAGATTCATTTCATGATTATCACTTTAGGAGATATTCACAAATACCAATATTGCATTTAGTAACTGAGGGATCGTGTGAAGAGATAAGAGAGAAAAAAAAAAAAAAAAAAGGAAAGAAAAAAACAAGACATGTCTACTTTCCTGATCATGGTTAACTAGCGACGCCCAGGGTACAAAACAACAAAACCACACAAAGTCGCCTTTATCTGAACAGATAACTTTACGTAGGTCTGTGGTCAAAGCCCACGGGGGCTTTACTGTAAAGCTCTGTAAGAAAACATATTCATCCTTTTGATGTCTAACACTCTTACTACATAACATTTCTAGCATCTTTTTTTTTCCTTTTTTTTTTTTCCTGCAATAATGTTCACAATCTTCACTAATATCCCTTTCGATCGAAGCTGAAAAGAAAGCACCATGGAGAGAACCTTAAATGGAATGGGACATAAAAATTCAGGACATCTATGTTTGATGCCATCATTAAAAAAAAAAAGAGGAAGAGAAGGATGACAAAGTGAAAAGAGAAAAAAAATGCAGTAACTCTTTTATGTGAAGATTACATTTAAAAATAACCAACTAACAGTCTGCACTTTTCAAAAGACTGACGTCCTGAAACGCATTTAGATTGATGCAGCCTGAGCCTGAAGTTCTCTTGCTGAGTAAACAGTCAAGTGTTCTTAATAGGAATTGCAGTTTCTCAACATCTGTTGGGGAAAAGGGAATGGTGAAACAACAATTTAGATTGAGATTGGTTTTGTTAAATGCATTTAAATTCCAAGATTAGTGGTGTTCTTTCTTTTTCAATTAGCATTTACTTGCAGAAAGGTTACAGATGAAGGGGCTGAGAAGGAGTTCTTTGGGGGAGGGGGTTAGCTCCCAGGGCAGTACAGAACGCACTAAAACCATGTAACACAGACTAGCGTAGGACTTCAACACAAACTTACAACTTATGCAAAAGTGAATGCCTTTGGAAAGCTCTAGAAAGGAGTAAAAAAATAAAAAAAAAAATAACCGTGACTTCAATTTGTGAGCTCCTAAAAATCAAGCTGTAATTCATATATGAAAAAAAATATATATTACTCTTGCCTTTCAAAGGAATTTTCCAGCCCATTCATTCTGCAGTTTCCCATGCTGATTAGACTGTGAGAGGACTGTGACTTCTTAGGGGTCACAGAAAGGTAAAAAGAAAGAAAGGATATAGGAAAAGTCCTACCTGCTTTGCTGCATTTAAAAAAACAAGCTCTTTTTATGAGAGGAAGATTCTTTTAGCCCCATGAAGCAGTTGTTGCAGTTTTGGGGAAACTGAAACGATACTAAAAGTGGAATGTTCTGAATTGTCTCACCCTATTTCAGTCTGGAACCTATGTCAGGGCTTGAATCACCACCGTTCTTGACTGAGTCTGTTGCAACTGCTTTGATTTCTGCTTAAAGATGAAGTGAAGAAAATTATTAAGCTTGTACCATGAAGAAGATTGTTTTCTTGTTGTTTTTTGTTTGTTTTTGTTTGTGTTTTTTTTTTCAAGTACTGTACTTTTTTAGTATATGAATTTCAACTAGTTTTGTCCTTTTTATCTGTAGGAGTTGTTACTGTGCTATTGCTTTGGCTTTTCAAGTTTTCTGTCACTGATCTTTATAATATCTGGAATCAGGGAGTTCTGTATGTTTGCTTCATTTACAGCATATCAGATAATTATTCTTTTTTCTTGGAAAATCATGGAAATATATATGTTATTCCTTAGCCAATGACAATGCGCTCAGAGCTGGACAAAATTTTTCAGTCCCTGACTGAACACCTGGGAAATGTGAAAAGAAATGCAAAACCAAATAAAGCCCAACTCAAGCAGAGTACGTTTGGAAATCCAAAGCAAAGGTAAAACTGTAAATACATATATATATATATATTTTTTTTTTTCACTGCAAATTCAACAATGTTCTATTCTAAACACTTACTCCAAAGCACCAGTAAATCAGCAGAAAGAGTCCTGTCGGCTTTGCTGGTTAAGTGTAAGAAACATCATAAGGGGTAACACACACGTTAGTATCAGTACAAATATGTTTGCTGTTCTCTTTGCTGCTAAAGCAATGTCAGCTTAGAGGAGTTCTGTTTAAATCTCTCTCTGAACATTTAAAACTAGCTGAGATTGATTGCACTATTTATTGATCTCATTTATATTGTCTTGGAGATTTCAACCTAATGTTAATCTGATGAAGTGCAGATGAAGTAGGTTGTGTTGGTTAGCACTGTGCACTTTATTGCACAGAGCCGTTAGAGGACCGGTGTGAGCAGAAAGTAAGAGTAAATGAATGTACAGTTAGCCTTGTGGAATATTTAATTCTCTAACCACAGGTAGACGTGATCACAAGAGACTTTACAGGAAACTGGACTTTGGACTCTTGCTCTTTTAAAGGGAGAGTCCCCCACCCTCTTTTCTCCTTCTCAGAAACCTTTGGTTTTTTTTGTCTGTCTCACCTTTCAAAACACAGATAGTAACAGGCATGTCCTCTGCTTTCTGCTTTGCATCCTGGTTTCCAGTAGGCCTCCCCATCATATGTAAATGCCATTCAGCTTACCCTCTCATTTCAGGATTATAGCTATGACCTTGGCATGGTAGTCTGCTCACCTACCATAAAAACAGAGCTTTGGGGGCAACAGGAGCAGTTTTGTTGACCTGAAGACCAGGCATACTGTTTTGTTTTGGAATAAACCAGCTTTTCTTCTACTGCAATCTTGATCCTCAGTTTGAGATTCTTGATTTGTTTCATTACCTATATATCTATTGCTATAACTAGAGCTGTTCAGTCTCTTATAGAGAAATGACAAATCTTAAGTAAGGACTTAATGTAAGTATTTACATCAGCTGAAAATCATAACATAACATGTTTGTCCAGCTATGCACATGGTAGGGAAAAGCCGATCCTTAGTTTTAGCCATTCACATGCTATGGGACACATAATGTAGGTATTTGGCTGCCACAAAAAAAAAGAAAAAAGAAAAAAAAAAAAGAAAAAAAAAGAAAAAAAAAGAAAAAAAAGAAAAAAAAGAAAAAAAAAGAGGACTTCTACTGGTTGAGGTAGTTAATACACTGCTTTAAAACAGATTTTAAGCAACATAGACTCATAGAATGTCTCGGGTTGGAAGGTACCTCAAAGATCATCCAGTTCCAACCTCCATGCCATGGGCAGGGATTCCATCTACTAGATCAGGTTGCCCAGGGCCTCATCCAACCTGGCCTTGAACACCTCCAGGGATGGGGCATCCACAGCTTCTCTGGGCAACCTGTTCCAGTGCCTCACTACCCTCTGAGTGAAGAATTTCCTCCTAACCTCTAATCTAAATCTCCCCTCTTTAAGTTTAAAACCATTCCCTCTTGTCCTGTCATTATCTGATTGAGCAAAAAGTTGTTCATCGTTTTTATAAGTCCCCTTTAAGTAACATATTTGGCTTAAGTAAGCAAGTTCAAGACACAGTCCAGTCTACAGAAAAATTGCATTTTATGTCATACCAAAGCACACTGTGACTGATCTAAAGATCTAAATATGTATCGACAGATAAATATTACTGTGCAGCTAGCTGTAGAGCTTGAAGTTGGATAGCAGCATTGCATGTTTTACTACATGGAAAAAGACTGTGAGCAGCTTTGGATTTCTTCCTGCCTGGGGACTAGCTGAGCCCAAGTATATCACAAGGTGATGTTCCTGCAGGTAGGGAAAGACATGCTGTTGAACACAAAATATTCTTACCAGTAGCAATGAATATCAGGTCCTGTAGCTTTATTCATTTTAGGAGTACTGTGACTTCTTCCAGAAGAAATTACGCATGTACATAGATACTTAACTTTTTTTTTTTTTTTTCCCAAGCTGATGGCTCAAAAGGATGAAATGTAAAGAACTGAAAGAGGAAAAACAATCTTCCACATAAGGAGGAGTTGTGGCACAATGGATAGTGGTTTAGACACAGATTCCACTCAGTTAGTTGAATTGAAAGGAAACACATAGTACAGACAGAAGAGGCTAAGGAAGCAGAAAACTAAACCTGAATGAATCTGGGTCTGGAATTTGTACTCTTAAGTTTGCTTGGGATTGAATTTATTGTATATTAAAGGCTTTAATCAAATGCTCTGGGTCATATGAATGTATTTTAATGCTTTTATGGTGTGGCATGTTCTAAGCAAAAAGTGTCATCCCACATATATCACATTTGTCTAAATTTGCATTCTCCCAGATGGCCACATTTATTGACTTTGTGAAGTTAACTGTCTCTCCCTGCTTCCAGCCAATCAGGGATTACAGGAGGCTCAAAGGAAGTGAATTCTTCATTGTTTCATCTACTGCTGAGAATGACCCCAAACCAAATCTCTTGACACCAACGCCCCCAAATGTCAGTCCCAGATTAGCACAGAAAGTTCCTGGCCCAAATTCTATTTTCATTTTTACAATTTCTATGAAATTCAAAAATATTTTACCTGTGAACATAAGCACTTCTCTTGCCACCACATTACAGCAGTAACATGTGTCAGCACTTTGTACTGCTGACACACAATGTCAAGTATTATTCACTTTCAGGGGTAAAAAAAGACCATTTTACTCCTACTGAAAAAGCTTTCCAGCTATTATTCCAAATACACTCATTTATACTTGTATGACCCAGAACCCAAGAAAAGTACTCAATTCCTTGCATCCCTAGGAACTGAACTTTAAATAGCTTACAGGGGATATTTTTTTCCCCTGCCTCTTCTAAGACTGCTCTTTGCAGTTACAAATCTTTATTAATTAAAAGTTCACAAAATTCAATCAAATTCTTTTCCTTTAAATCACACTAAAGGAAAATGAACAACAAAATGCCCACAGTCCAGGTAGCTGCCAATTCCTTTCCTAGTAAATGTTTAATCACTGATTTTTTTGTAAGTCCAAGTGTAATAGTATGGGAATTTAATCATCGTTTCTATTAGTACAACTGCTTGAGAGGGTCTTGAAGACATTTCCTTTCACTTTAGTTTGCCCTGTGGATAAGTAAAGCACTTTGGTTCTGTATTGATTTGTCCTTTACTGCAGTGATCACCTTTCATTTTCAAGCATTCACCTTCCATTCATGAGCATTAAATCCCTATTTAAAAGAAATAATAGAACTGGAATGGTGGCTCAATAGGGCAATGATCAGTGGCAGAACCCAAATGACTTTATCTGGGTCAGAACTTTATTTCATTAGGTTCAACAGTGATTTCTTGCTCTCCCCTTCTATGTCTCTCAGGTGATGACAGGCCTTCTCTCTCCCTAAGGATGTGGAGACCAGCTGCCTTGAGATAAGAGAAAAGGAAGGGAAAGAAAGTGCATTTATAAAGGACACTGGTCTACACGTGCAGTTAGCAGCATATAAAAGCCCCCCGTGTGTGAATGTGGGCTAACACATCAGCACATGTCTGTTTTGAAATGAAGAGCAGCAGGTACATTTTGACACAAATTCAAATCAAACGTCTGCCTTTGATATCATACTGGCAAAACTCGATCATATGCTTTGCTAATCGAGTGTGCCGAGTCTCCTATGCTTATGTTTTTTGGAATTAAATTGCATGACTGTGCTTTGCTCTGTAAAATGTGTAAATGTGTAAATTATGTCAGGACAGATTGCAAATGCCAGTTGAAGAAATAAAAAATATGCTGCACTCATTGTAAAGAGTGCAGGGGTGTGGCCTGGAAGATGGTGAGAAGGGGTTAATGCCTTCTAGCAAAATTCCTGGAAGAAACAGATTGATTTATTAACTGTTATTTGTATTACTAGTATTAACAGCACAATGAAGAAACACCAGAGAACCCTGAATACCCCTTTCAGGACTTCAAGACAGTGAGACTGTACTATACCAATAAATGCAGAGCCATGCCTCCCATCTGGAAGAGTTTTTTGCACATGGGTCAACATAGAATAAATGAACATAGTGAGCAAAGGCAGAGTGTCTTCACAGTGAGTGAAAAAGGCATAGAGTTACACATTGGCCCTATTTCAAGAGCACTTAAATAAGAGCTTAAGACATTCCCTCAAAGAAAAGCACTTAAGCAGAAGCTTATGCACAGTAATAAACAGGAATATGCCCTTGAAATAGGGCCAACGTATACAGCTTAATTGATACATTATATTTACATATATGGAATTACTTGATCATCTTTTAATGTATTTTAATTATATTTTCAATATCTAATTAAGTCACAATTCCCCCTGCTCCCTCATTGTTTATCATTTTTCCTCATTCTTTCTCCCTTGAAAACACATCTTGGGATTACTCTCCATCTTCTCCTCTACCTATCTTATTTAAAAGAGACCCTGAAAACCAAAGATTGTACTTGAAATCATGGACCAAATGTTATAATAACAGATTTCTTCTTTTAAAGTTTGATCTTCCTAATTCTAGAGAGATGGCAAATTTCTGATCCCACTGAAACCAGGATAAGCATGAATTTGTTCCCGAGTTCAACTGTATTAGCCTAGATCCCACTGTGCAATGGAATTATCACCTTGGAGTGATCTTGCACCTTTGAGATGAGATTCATTTGAATAGGTATGAGATGACTGTGCTGAAGAAGATAAAATTTGATTGTGATATCAGTTTAAACCTATGTCATTCAAACCACTGAGAATGAATTTACTGATTTTACAAACTCTTTTAGCCCCAGATATTTGTTTAAGTGGATTATATTTAACCTAGAGAGTTATGTAATCATTTCTGTGCCTTTTTTACTGAATGTTTAATATTTTGTCTTCAAACATATTTTGTAGTGGTGTTCGAACTTTTTGCTTTGATGGTCTAAACTTCAGAACTGTACCTTTTCAGAAGGGGGAAAAAATCTGTGAAACCTGTGTGAAAAAAAAATATTCCAAGGAAAGTCTGGTTTCTATAAATTACCAACTCTGACTAGATGCAACCTAGTATTACCAAATTTCCAGAAATCACAGATTAAGGACTCTCAGTGTTGTATTTTTTCAAACAAGGATTTTTAAGTCTGATATGTGATGAATTATGTCAGGTGATTTTCCTTCCACCAGGAGCAGAACAAACTTACGGCAACACAGCAAATTTTCAGACTGGTATGGAACTGCTAAACATGAGTATTTCCGTGATCTCTGGTCCATTTGAGCATCTAAGCGTATGACTTAGTGGTCCTGCATTGAAGAACTGGGATCCAAACCATATTTATACTGTTTACTGCATCCAGTAACATAGAATACTTATTTAATTTTAAGCCATGGAAGTTGTGGGTAGTATATGCTGATTACAATTATATAGTTCAAAAAAATACCAAGAACTGTCCCTCTACAGCATTAAAAGCATGGGTATCTTAAAGTGTTTTGTCCATGACTTTTCAAAGTCTTCAAACCTGAGACATTTTCATAAATTTCATGAAAGAAAATCAGAGAAGGACTATATGAACAGCCACTGTAAGAAAGTCTAAATGTCCTGAATGTCCTGAATGTCTTAGGGGATCTTAAAGGGGAATTCTGTGGCTATTGGGATAGACTGGATGATTACTTTAGTCACTGGGTTTGTAGTAACCAATGGACAGCATCACCGCTCTACAGCTTCAGGGGAAAAAAAGGTTTCCTTCTTTTTCTGTAGTTTGCTACCTAACAAATGGTCTGACTGCTTGAAGACCTGTTCCTCCTTCCCATGCAGTCACTGGAAGTCAAGAAGGGCAGTATGAGATTAAATAAAGGTAAAATGGCCCTTTAGAAATTTCCCAGTCTGCTATATATATTTCAACATTTACCTTCAATTAATAAAACATAACTATCAAGCCGAATATCTTTCTGAAATACATGCTTATGTGAAAAATATTTCATCACATATTTCACAATCTCAGATGTTTTCCTTTAACTTTTAGGATTTGATTTATGTTATGTATTTGATTATTACATACAGACTATGCCAAAACCTCTCCTACTATAAAAGGCTATTTTGTTTGACTGTATGTCCTAAACTTACTCTATGGTACTGCACTCATTTCATTCAGGTTCATCAATTAGCTGTAGAGTTAGAATCATTTTTTAAAAGGAATTGGATTTAGACAATGGCAATACAAGGTAGAATGTTATCTCCTGGAGATAATCTGGGATCCTATAGGAACAGCAATATATTAGCAAAAACCTCTATTTGGGAAACACATGGTATTCTGAAACTGAATATTAGAATAAATTTTGAAAAGACTGCATTTTTTCAAGGAACCAAAATGATTCCCTATAGATGTAGCAAAGGAGAGAATTTCAAATTCAGCATAATGTTCACTTTGCTTTTGAAAAATATAACTTTGATGTTTAACTGGTCCCACTAGAATATTTGGCCCTTCAGTCACAGGTCTGGCACAATCCCTCTCCTCACGAACTGCCATTCTGAATTGCATGGACTAATACAATTTGTTGCTATACTGTTATTAACTAGGAATATCTACTACACTTAGTCCCCTAAGCAAAGTCATTAATTTCTGTTGACAGCCTTCAGGTGGCACTGAAGATGAAAAGAAAAAGAGAATTTTTCTCCTCTTAACTGTAATCCTGCAGTTGTGCTTTAAAGAGAACTTCGTTCTATTTGTATGATCTTTACTGAAAGGGAGTTCTGTGGCTTCACACACAAATTCCCATAACCACCCCCCCCTACAGAAGATGAAACATGACACTTCCTTTGTAAGGGATCCAAGAATCCTGCCCCTAATCCATAGATTTCATATGTATGTAATCAACTTTTTATTGGTTTTGTAAGGATAAAGGTTCCCCTTCCAATGTGAGCACAATACAAACTTTGACAGTGTCATTAATAAAGAACTGTACAGCTCAAACAGGGAAGTTTATAGCAGCCTTCCTCACAGTGCTTTCAGCGATGCTTGTGTAACATAGTCTTGCTATGGCAGACTTGCTGTGTCAGACCCCCAAATGCAAACTGCTGAGAAAAATAGAGAAAGCTCATGCTGTCAAAAAATCACATCTTGGCCAGGGAAAAACAAACAAACAAACAAACAAACAAAAAAAAAAAACGGGGGTTTCTAAGTATCTTTTTCTCCTGCTAATGGCAGAGACCTTCTGGGTTGAGATAGTGAGCCTAATGAAGACAATGGCAAAGAGCCAAATGATTTCAGTGGCACTAAATCAAGTCATTGATGGGCAAATTTAGAGATTTGCCATTTTGAAGCCACGATGTTTTTGTTCGGAAACTCAGGTCGTTATCAGAAGAACTGAGGGGACACAGTTTGAAAATTCAAGTGGCTTTTGGGGCTCTTTTCACCACAACACATGCAATCCATCCTTTCAAACTCAGAGGCAGTCAGATGTGTAAATATTTCAAAAGGACACCAAGATTTTTTGGAAGCAAACATTCTATTTGGGTATTCATCCAGATCTCCAAAACAAAATACCAGGCACTAGTTACTGTTCTCAGCAAATGGTCATTTGAATCATAAACCAACAAAAAAATGGCATTAAGAATCAATTCTGCTTTCCGATACAGCACACCGTATCCTTTCACAATGACTAGGATTTACAGCTGTTCTTACTAAATACCAACCACATTCTGATGAAAAATAAATTAATAATTATTTTACAATACTATTATCTCAATTCAAAGGTAATACTGAAGACAACAAGTTTCACATAAACAATTATGCAGAAGTCAGCTTAAAAAGTTTCAGCATTTTTGCACAGGTCCGTCTAAGTTATATGTACTGATTTTTTTATAACTCTTTGAGTTTTGAAGGTCACAGTTTTCATGGTAAGATGCTGAATCCTTTGCCAGTGCACAGATGAGCATGAATTCAAAGGCTTTTTGTGGGTATTTTTAGGACATTTTTAAAAATTTGGGCTTCATTTTGATTTTTAATAGATATTTAGGTGATTTAATAAATAGATAGCTATGGATGATGATGTCTATATAGGTAACTAATAAGTACATGCCATGAATATCTATCTTTTATCTTTCTTTTCTTTTTTATTTTCCTTCCATACTCCACCAAAATCCCCTAAGAAACAAATGCAAAACCAAATGAATTTTGGTTCTAGAAACTGTAAGTCTTGAGTAATACACTTTAACAGGATTTTTTTCTCCTTTTCATAATATAAAAGGAGTCAGAAAATTGGTTGTGAGATCATAGAATCATAATTTAGGTAATTTAGGTTGGAAATGATGGATTAAGTTGTTTGACCACCAGTACAAATCAAGACTAACTTCCAAGTTAGACCAGGTCATTCAAGACCTTTTCCAGACAACTGTGAAAATCCCCAAGCATGGAAAACCCACAAACTGTCTGGGACCCTGTTTCAGTGCTTAGCCACTTTCGTTGTGAAATTTTTTTTTCTTTCTATTCAATTGGATTTTCCCTCTCTGTAATTTGTGACTCCACATCCATTTGTCTCTTATCCTTTTTCTGTAACCATCTGAGAAAAGTCTGACTTTGCCTTCTCTACAGTGCTCCTCTGGCTGCAGCTGAACAGCAGGTGGACTGCAGGTGGGTCCCCTCTTTAGACTTTTCTTCTCCAGGTTAGAAAAACACAACTCAGTCAGCCTTTCTTCATTCATTGTCATTTCCAGCCCCTTATTCAGCTGAGTGATTCTTCACTGGTTTATCTTCATTTGGTTGGTGTCTGTCTTGTACTGGGTTCCCCAAAAATAGGCTCTGAGTGCAGGGGAATTGCTTCCACAGACCTGCTGGCTATAGCTTCCTTGTGCAGTCTGTGGCCAGCCAACTCTTCTGTGAAGGCATACTGCTGACTCAAGTTCAGTTTATGGTCCACCAAGACACTTAGGAAGATTTGCAACCTACCCAGTCGGTCTGCACTTCAGTCTGGCATAATTCTGACCCACCTGCAGGACTTTACTTTTACCTTTATCAAATTTCATGAAGTCCCCTTTATCTTGACTAGATGGTCACGATCCCTCCAAATAACACCCACATCATTCATTGTATCAAACAGTCCCCTCTGTTTTGTGTCATCATGAACTTCATCTCACCATCAAAGTTGTTCATGAATATATTAAACATCCCCAGAACTGACTACTGAGGAACCAGTAACCAACTGAAATTCAAACTGCCAATCACTGTCACCCCATCAAGCTTTTCTCAATGTATCCTCTTCAGATTGCCCCAGTATGAATACTAGGATGCTATGGAAAAGTGTTGAAAACTTTTCCAAAGCCAAGGTGAACAACATGCACAGCTTTCTCTTCATCCAGACAGCCAGCTGTCATTTTGTCTTAGAGCACAATCAGACTCTCTGCTCATGGTAAATCCTCTCACCGCTCATGGTAAATCCTTGCTGGCTATTCTAAGCATTTTCCTGTTTTTCGTGTGCCTAAAAATGTCTTCCATGAGGACTTGCTTCATAGTCTTACCTGAAATTGAGGTGAGGCTGACCAGCCTGTAGTTCTCCAGATTCTCTTACTTTTTTTTTTTTTTTTTCAAGTTAGGCATAACATTTGCCTTTTTCCAATCATCAAGGACCTTCTCACATTGCCACAACTTTTACAAGGTGTTAGAGAGCAGCCTCACAATAACATATTTGATTTAGTTGAGAAATCTTAGAACAAAACATTTTTGAATGCCTCTGTAGACAGCAGCAGATTCTTCCTTCAGCTTTACTGTGCACTGCAGTAGTGACTGCTCTGAGGATGCAGCAAGAATACAGCACATGCAGATGACACCATTACAATTATGATAAGGTCTGTGGCTCAGAGCAATGGAGCTCAGAAGGTCCTACTATTTCCTGAAATGCTGCATCATTTAAGGTCCTGTCTCACATGGGTAAATAAAAGTAAAAAAAAAAAAATTAAAATAAAAAAGCAAAAACAAACAAACAAACAAAATCACATCTGAACAAGACTAAAAGTCTGCCTAATATCATCATATACAAAGAAAAAAAAACAAACAAATGACAAAAACAACATCAAAAATCATCTCAGAAACAGAGATTGTTTTTTGATTTCTAGCCATTTTCTTAGCTTTGGACCACAACAGGGGGGAGATATTTTTTTCATTAAACAATTTTTTTGAGATCCACTAATACTTTTTTTTAGCAACATTTAATACAGGAAGGACACATGCTTACTGTCTTAAAACATATAACTTAAAACATAATCTTCTCATTTGAAGATGTAATATCTGTTTCACCTTCTGCAACTTTATGTTGACTGGATACACAAGTGCAAGTCACCACTATAACGATCATGCATCTTGAACTGCCTGTTTCAAAATGACTAATCTACATTGGTTGCATTGGAAGTTGTTTTATGATATATATATATATATTTATTGTTACATCTAACCCTCATTTTGATAGTCCATAATTATTTTTTCCCTCAAGAAAATACTCAAGAGACTTCTTGCTGAACCCTTTTCATATTACTCAGTATTCAAATGTTACTACAGATGTCACTCAGAACACTCTCATTTTGATCAGTTTCTAACTTCTCATCCTCTGATGGACAGACGCAGCAAAATGGTGAAGCTCATTTATTTCAAACATCACCTCGCTAACCATAGGACAAAATGGGACTTGCCTCATGAGGCGAATAACTGACTAATGATACTGACTGCCTCCATTTTGGATGTTTGAAGGTATTGCAAAGTGTCCTTTGGCGGTACCTTATTGTGTGTACAGAAATGTGGAGAAACTTTCTATAACTAGCCGCTATTAAGAATATAGAGTTGATACAATTTCGGCTGATTTCCACTGCTGAGACCTAGGTCTTCCCATCTCTAACCTGACTCTCCAGCTCAGAACAGTACTAAATTGTGGTCATTAATGATTGAGATAATGTGAATGGCAGATAGAAGCTGCAAAAGTTCAAAACATTTAGTGTTAAAAGAATACATGAGCAAAATGAAGGGGAACTTAAAATAGCTATTCAATGATAATAGCTCTGGACAAAAATTTTTGCAAGTGCATTCTTTCTGATGTACTTCTACACAACCAAACAAATGGAAAATTATTCTACTTTGCAGTGGTTTAGAGACCTACAAATAGAATAAAAATCTTATTTACTGTAATCTGCTCCTAGTGTTAGTTTTCTATTTATGCCAAGAAAAGCAGCCTATATGAAAGAAAATAATTTTGAATTTTTAACTTGTTTTCCCCCAGTCTTTTTTTTTTTTTTTTTCAGTTCATTCAGCTCTCACATTAAGATTACAGTGGTGGTCACCTCCTTGTTAGTTGTATTTCTGAGCTTTTCGCAGCTAACAATGTTTTGTTCCAATGTAAAAATATAACTGAACTGGATAATTCATTTTTTAAAAAGCACTAACTAGGTTTTACTGTTGTTTTTGTTGTTGTTGTTTGTTAATAAATTAGAATGTATTTCTCTATAATCTAAACCATGTGGGTTTTAACTTTACAAAGATTTTCAGCTCCTGCTTTAAAAGGGGGAGCAACACCTAGATCAACATTGAAAAGACTGTGAACAACTTTAGAAGCCATTTAACTAATACTTATTAATGGGCAACAGCTGTGAGGCACAAGGAAATGTCCTTGCCCCAAGTAGAGATGTAGAAAAAACAACTGGCACCAGTATCTAATTCATTTGAAACCAAAAGCTTCCATGTGAGAGTCTTATAATCTCTTTCCAAGGAGTAAAATCATTTTTACATAGGCTTAACATCATAGTTTGTGAATTGCCTGAGAGGTCTTATGAACTGGGTGTTTTTTCCTTGTCCAAATCTAAATTGCAGGTTTTACATTATCTGACAATATCCATGACTTGGTATTATTAATTATACGTTTCTCATATTAGTGAAAAAAATAAACAAACAACACACCTTGCTTGAACAATTTTTTGTTACCATCAGATACCAAACGGCCTTAGCACTGCCAACCTGATCAGCATAGATTATTAATTATGATACTGCTGGTACAGTTCAATTTAATCAGAAAAGAACATCAAGGAGTCCGAGAAGTAGAGTATATAATGCAATTTATCTTTGCCTTGTACTGATAGGGATAACAATGATTTGCAAATTGCTTCAGTTACAAATACACAATTAAAAAATAGATAAATATCAAAAGATATGCCACATTTTCAACTCAAAGCCAAAAGTGCAGGTCTTAATCTTAGTAGTCAGTTTTAAAATCATGAGTTAATTCTTCCCTTGATGTGCACGCTTAACTCCCATTAAAATTAATGGGGGTTACACATGCTCATCGAGGAAGAAATAGACCCCATAGTGTGTATATTCTTCAAATAATAAGGATTTGGTAATTACTATATTATTTGTTCATTAATTTTCAATTTATCTTGTAAATGTGCACTCTTTGTGATCTTAGGTCCAATTATATAGAGTAATTTGTGGCAAAAGGTCTAGTGGAGCATTATCCTCTTAAAGGACATGTGGTTTTATAGCACATATTGACAGTGCTCTAATTCTTAAACTTTATCACTTGCAGAATACACCAAAACAAGGCAATTTGATGCCTAGCAGCTGAATTCTCTTTCTTCATGTGGTCCAAGGTCCTTTTAAATCACTGCATATATTCCATTGACTTTAACTAGTCTGGGACTTTAACCTTTAATAAGTCAGTGCCTAAGAGCAAAATTTTTAGTGACTAATAGTATTCAGGTGCCTTCATTTCTGGGTGTCCAAACTTTAGGTTACTCATGGTGAGCATTTTTCAGAGGGTAATGGTTTAACATTTTCTAAAAAATATGTTTTTCTTTTTCAGAACACTTCAGAGAACTGAGGTGATTGGGATTAGTTTATATCTTTAAAGAAATAGACATGCTGCTCCCCAAAAGGCAACTCTTATTTAATTAGTGGCATCAAGAGATTGGACATTCTAGCATTTCCTGACTAATAAAATGCACAGTGTCCTAGGACAAAGAGACATGCAGCTGTTCTCTCCTCCAGTCCATGGGAATTTAGAATTTTTAAGGTATTATCTGTTAATAATAAGTATACATTATGAGCCTATTTAAATATCTTAATTACAAGCAATGGCATTTGTAGTTTAAATGGATTTACCAGTTTATCCCAAAGTACCAACTGAATAGGTCAGAATATTCCCATCTTTACTCAGTTGTACTTTACTGACAAGAGTATTACCCATGACCCCATCAATACTCAGCAGAGGGATTCTGGCCCAAAATTACAATGGATTTTCATTTACAAGCAAAACCAGAAGCAATGAATGTGAAGAGATGCTGTCACATTCATATCAGACTTCCCTGATCCCTTAAAAAATTGGAAGTTTCTGCAGCACAATCTATGGGCCACAGGCATGAATCTAATAGATACATAGGGAAGGACTGAACTCTACAGCTCTTCCTTTTCAACAGATATGAATATTTGGGGCATTTTGCTTGACAGTAATGGCATTTGAACATTTTTAAAGCAATCTCTAATTTCCCATAGCCTGATTTCTCATTGCCGTATTTTTGTATGCTTAAGGATGATCGTGCAAGTTAATGAACATATTCCCTTTAGGACCTTTTAGATCTTTTTTAAGACGCAATCTTCCTCTCCTGTCTAGACTTCCTTTTTGAAAAATCTTTTCCGAGTTCTTTTACCCAGATTCACTATCTTAGCTACTTTTCAAACAAAGGTGTTAATACTTATATTCTCCTCCCACTTGTGTCCTTCCTGTTCCCCTTTTTAAAGTAAGTAAATTTACAGTTAATGATTTTAGGCTGATTCAGTACAAATAAAGAACATGGACTTATCTAGTGGTAGAGCATTTCCTTTATGCCCATCAAAGAAAACTCACAGTCCTTGGTTCACCTGGATGTGTCTGTGCCATTCCTACAAGCTGCGTTAGCAATGTGGATGACCAATATTTTCCTTTGGGTGAGGTAGCACGGATCCATGCTAGACTTCCTACTTGGTAACTGTTAGCAAAAAAGTGATTGTGTAAAGGCCATAAAAGCATAAAACACTTACTATCTGTAGCCAACAGTACCCAAGGAGAATCCCATAAAATGTATCATATGTTCTGGCAGAAAATTCTAACTTGTCAATGTAACTTCATGAAAGAGGCTGATGATTAGGTTCAATGGAAACTGAGCTCATAAGATTAAAATCTATCTTGTGACTAGCCATCAGAAAGTCAAAAGAAATTCAAGCTGTCTTGAGGAGGCATTTAGGGGCAAAGAGGAGGAATTTCTAGTACTTGGTGTAGAAAAAGAACTATCAATGAAATTGATTTTACTTAAAGGTCTTCATGCACAAACAGCACAAAATAATTCCTATTCCTTAAAAAAATAGATTATGATTTTGTGGAAGTGCTGATGACAGATCTTAGAGGTTGGCTGAACCTATGAGACTATGAGATTAGCATGACAGAACACAACACAAAAGTGATAATTTTTTTTCTAAAAGTAAATTCCAGGATGCTTTCAGATCAGTTCAGATTTACATCCCAGTGGCTTACAGGTTTAGAGACTTGTTAACAATTACAGATCATTTAAAATGGTAATGTTTTGTGATACAAAGTCATTTCTCAATTATACTTTTCTGTGACATGTACTTCTCTGAAATATTTTAAATATTTCATGTTTAAAATAATTTTCTCTAAAGCTCAAAGTAGTTATTTTTGGAGAGGAAGATATTTAGTAACTCCTCTTTTCCCCTTCTATGCTATTTTTTTTAAGAAATATATATATATTTTTTTTTTAGCTGACAGGTCTCATTCTAAGTCACAGTAGACAGACATGCATGCAATAAAATCCAGCACCCCTGACAGGTGATGTTTAACACCTCCATGGCCTTTTTACTAGAGGGGACCAAATGTTCTACAAAACAATTAGCGTACACATTGAACAGGATGAATCTTAATAGTTGTGGATGGTAGTTCTTTTAACACTGATGTTAAATTTACTTTGCTACTGTTACATATGGAAATGTATGTATCTTAGTTCTTTAAAAAAAAAATAGGTATTTTCATTCTGAGGCAACAGAGAGCTTCATTTGTCTGCTGTATAGATACAGACATTCATTATCCCTATGTACAGCCTACCTGGCTTTTAAAGACAGCAGTCCAAGGAACAGTTTACAGGTTGATTAAAGTTAAGAAGTCAGTGCAAATGCATGGCAACAATATAGGTTTTCAGGACCAAAAAGAGACATTTAGACAATTCTGACACCAGCATTTCCCTTTGATCTGTATCTACAATGTATCTCTGCAGAAAAGTTCTGCAGGTACAGTGTATGCTAGGGAAGCTGAATGTAGGTCAATGAGATGCACTCTGCTTTTTTTTTTTTTTTTTAATAAAATTTTTCTGCAGAAATTGCATGATTTCCTGTTATGACTGTAGACTTCACATAGAGTACCATACATTCATTTTCAAAAAATGCTTTTCTACTTGTTTAGAAATCAATCATTTTGTTCAAGGTGCACATACACACATACACACATAGTTTTTATGTATAATACATGTATTTAGGAATAATTTCTTTTCATGTATTTTCCATTTCTAATTTGTGGCTGACACTGCAGACTACAGAATATTGAGATGCCTATTCTTGAGCAGTAAATGATGTTAGCCAAAAAGGTTAGACAAAGGGCTCAATCCAGAGAAGACTTGAATACCTAAATCCTGTCTAACTCCCAACTTTTGATCTTCAAATCCCTAGCTTACTACCACATAAGCTTAGCAAGACTAAAGCACCTAAGTGCCTAGTTTAAGCCACTAGAGATACCCAGGTCCACTGTATCTGTTAGCCAAGAAGCCTGATGAAAGAGCACAGCTGCTGGAGCTTTCTGAGAGCAAGACAGGCACTGGTGGAGGGCATGGCAGGTCTCCGATATGCTGACCTAGCTCTGGAGATGCCTGTCCACCCCATGGCTGCACAGAGACACACTGGGGTAAGCAGAGAGCCCAGGAGGCCCTTGTGCTGGCAGTGAGGAGGAGCTGCCTACCTGGCGTTGTCAGGATATCTGTCAGGATAGTATTCCCTCAGAATAGTTTTCCTCTGCACATCTGCAGCCCTTTGGATTTCTGTAAGTGTACTTAATGCATCAAGCCAAAACCAGACAAACTGCCGAAAGAAAGGAAGGTAGTTTGCAGAGAGCAAGGGAGAGCCAGTGTCCCTGCAGCCTCCACAACTGAGCGTGTTTAGGCATTTTCCTGATCCAGATCTGAAGGAATGCAAGACTCACAGTAGAGCGCGATAACTAAAGAGTTTCTGACTCAGACCTTATGTCACTAGCTATGATTGGACAAAGTATTTGGTCTTTTAGATGAAGAGGGTTTTCAGAGTGAAAATGAGCCACAGGAAAATGCATGTGGGAAAATACTGTCTCAGTGTCAGATCTTGTCACAAATTTTGTAATATAATATGCAGTAATGCAGTAAGTTTGTAAGGCAGTAAGTAGTGTAAGTAATAAAGTAAGTTATGTAATGTAAGTTTTGTAATGCTGTAAGTTTGGAACAGATGAAAATTAAAATACAATATAAAAAAATAGAATGCAATAGTGAAATTAATATATAATCCCATGCCAACAATGTCCTGATTTTTATTTCCACTGTAGAGGGGGAGGAGGGTGTCCTCATGCAGCAGGGTATGTTCCTTTGCTGAGCTGGTAAAAGCAGGCATTGAGTGAGGGTTCTCAGTTGGAATGATTTCTATTATTTCTGTGAATGCTGAAGAAATGTGTTTCAGAGGTCATGAGCTGGTTACATGTTGGTACTCTGCTAGGCCATAGCGTTGCTGGAAAAGTACCTGGCAAGCACAGGCTCAAACTAAAGTTAATGGAGTTTTGCCATTGCTTAAGCTGAAGCCAGGTTTCCACTTCAAGTGTCAGAAAGGCACTTCCCCCCCCTCCTCCAGTTATGCTGCATGCACCGGCTGCACGCTTAGTTTGTCCCATGCCTATCACAAATATAACAAGGCAGACCTTGTTACCAAAAAGCTCAATTATTGTAATACCCATGTAGCAGAGCTAAGAGCCAGGCTGCTGAGCGCTGCTCGCCACTCACTCTGAGTGCAGCAGCATGTGTGCTCAGCCCTGTGAGCCAGCAGGAACACATTACACCACTCTGCATGCTTTACACTGCCTGCCTCCAAAGTGGCAGACTGATTTTAAGTTGGTTCTTTTGGATTTTAAAGCCTTAAACAATACAGGCTCTGGCTACGGCTGACCCCCTTCTCTCTGAGCCCTGTCCTAACGGGGAGCTGCGTTCCCACACCACCTGCTTTTGCTGGAAAGCTACCGTCACATCGCAGATCTGCACCAGATTTTGACTTTTCTGTGCTGAACTGCATGATGTGTCTCACCCCCACTGCATCATTCCTTTCCCAGCAACCCTTTCCATTTATACACTGTGCTCATCCCAGTGCTAGCAGAGCGATCGCTGCCATCCCACGAACACAGGGATGGCAGGTTTTTGATGGAGGTGTCATTAGAGCAAGTTAGCCAGCATAGCTTCACAATACCAGGTACTGGCTCCTGTAGCCAGAGAGGAGGCTTAGTCTCTCATTAGACCCAAGCTAAGTTGGGTTTCATTTACCGCAGGCTAAGAGCAGGCAAATAGGAAGTTAGAGCAGAGCAGCTGACTGTTAATCTATATCCTAATTTAACTTGTGGTAACTTGTTTGTGTAGCCATACCCTTGGGTGACTCTGGCCACTGTACTTCATTACTCTATGCCTCTTTTTCCTTCCTCTGCCTAATGGGGCTAATGATGCTTCCTCTGTAAGGTACTTGCAGATCTACAGATAAGAAATGGAAGTTTCAGAGGTATTATTAATTATCACTTATTAGCCTGTCGGTGCTCTAATTGCCCCACCCATCTTGCAAATTCAGTGTGCACTCCTTCAGATTTTATTGCAGCTGTATCCTCTTCTTACAATTAATATACTTATTGGCACCACCTTAATTCATTTTTCTACCTCATCCTTTTTTTCATTTTAAAACGTGCATTTGTTTGCTTTGAATTCTAACAGGGTATGTGTCTGTTTATTTAGCTTTCTTTTTAGTATATTTAATTTATTTTAATTAGAGTTTACATTGGCATACATATAGGGATTTTAATTAATAGGGTTACTAATAATATTAATAATAATAATACATGGATTTTCTCTTAATATTAAAACATGACCCAAACGTTACAAAACATGGATGCCTAAGGTTAGGTAATTAACCCAAACTCTAGTTCTGGAGTAGTGAAATCCAAGCTGATTTTTTACAAAGCCCACCTAGGGACTTAAGTTTAAAACTCCAGAAACCCATGTTTGAAAATCTTCATTGCCCTTTCTCCATCTCTCCTCTCACCTTTAAAATTAAACGATAATAGGGACCCCAGCAGGAGATGAGCAGCCTATTCTCAAAGAGCCACTGTGTGAGCTGGATCCTCTGAGTCACCCCCTGGCAGAGGATAGGAACGGGGGTTAATACTTTAAGGCCTGATGTCACCTATCTACCTTTAGCTACTTAAATTAACAGCGTTCTTTACGCCCCCGGTCGATAGTCAGTGGAGAGGAACAGGCACCTCCAGGGATGATTAAGCCCACCTGAAATCTGAGTCACCCTGTGGAGGTGCCCCTCACACTCTCCCCTCTAATTAGAATGGGTGCTGCCATGCTGCATTTGGGTGTCTCCTTTAAATGCTTCAGCTCAAGTGTGGGGGAACTTGGCCCAGATGTCTTTACGTCAGATACTTACTCCTTAGAAAGATGAGATCAAGGTTTACATGAGGATGAAAAACAGTAATGGTAGATGTGGTTAATCTTTGTGCTGTTTATCCAGATACCTCTGTATCTGCAGTACTTATGGGTACTGTCTTGCTTTGATGTACAGGGATTTGCAGATGCAGTTCCATTAACATTAGTGGGAATTGGGTGCATAGATCCAGTCCATCAAGATGAGAATATTTGGTAATAAATCTTTTAATATGCATGTAGCATTGACTGAATAATTTGAAACATTTTTAAAATCCAAATAAAAATTGAGTTTTCTACTACAAGATAAGTTACCCCTAGAGACAGATAAGTGGAATCTATCTCCACATAGTCAGACCCTGTGTGATTTCATATTGTACATAGAATGATCCTTTTTTATCTTTATTGATTACTAGAAGAGTAATACAATTAAAGGTAGCAAAATGCTTTAAGGTTTTTTGTTGTAAGGCTTTTGTTGGCAAAGAATCAAGAGTTCAAAGTGGGGCTCCTTTCTCATTATTAGAGAACACCCTAAGAGACAATCATTTCCAGCAATTCTCTTTCTTCCCCTCCCCTTTTCATTTCCCACTTTGTGATTTTGGGGATACAGGAGAAAAAACAAACAAACAAACAAAAACCTGTGTGTGTGTTAGCACTAGTTAGCGATGTGTAGATACAAGAATAAAAGCTATCCTTTTTTCAGCCACAGGTATAAAAGAAATATCTATCATTATTTCATTAATGATCTACAATATTTTCTTGCCTCCTTGATCACATGTACTCATGTATGTGTGGGTACACACAAACGCACGCACACACGTAGACAGACACACTTGAGTTTTTTATAACACCCCTTGATAAGCACTGCTTATGCCAGGATTATGAATACGAGGAAATAGAAGAGACATTTAGATGCCATAGGAAAACAATTCTTTTGGTGTTAGATCTGAACTGTTATTCAGATGTACATAACTACTGCTGGATGGGGAAACTGCAGGAAATATGCCAAGGAAGAGAGACGAGGGGAAGCGATCAACAAAACAGAGAGAAAAAGACAGAAAATGCTTTTGTTTGCGGATCTGTCTGGTTGACTTGACTTGAAAATAATAATAGGTCCCCTTTCTCTCACACTAGCCCCATGTCCTGATTCATATATAATGTAATTGATACTCACTGGAGATGGATTTGGAATATGTGTCTTGGTTGTTGTTATTGTTTATGTTTACAGAGTGCTTTTACTGCTTGAGGAGTGTTGTTCCTCTTGTACTCACTGCCCTGTTGCAAACCCCTATTGTTTTTTCAACCACCATCAGTTTATTTCCTTTCACTTCATTCTCCACACAGGGAGGTGAAGAAAGGCGAACATCAGTCTTGGGGACTATCACAGGCTGGGGGGGTTACAGGATATGAAATTCTGCTTGATGTGGGAAACTATCTACTTATTTTGAGAGTGGGCCTTCTGTTCCTTCTCTGTTGTGTTTCTGACACCACAATGAGCGAAAACATGCAGGCAATAAGAGGAGGCTCACTACAGAGCATCATTAACTTTGCTCACTATCCATTTAAATAGGACGTGTTTGGACAATGAGATGATTACTAACCAGGGCAAACCATTTTTTCAAGGCTGGGAGCTATGAGGAGGGCACTGCATAACAGATCAGCAGTGAAAGCACAGGTAGGGCTGACCTACCTGGCAGGGCTGATCAGGGGTTACCTGCTGTTGGGGTATAAAGGAAGACTCATGGGGGAGGTCTGACCGGCATCAGGAAACATCTAGCTTTGGAACAGCTTTGAGAAGAGCAACAACCTAGCTATTTCCTTCACAATCACATGCAGTCATGAGGCTAGGAAGAAGCTATGGGAAAAGGAGGAATGGGAAAGAAAGTAGAAAAGTATATAGAAAGAATAGAGAGAGGAAAAGTCCATCTGGGGGCTAGGGAAGAAAGATCAACAAAGCCTAACGGCAAGTGGGTGGCTAAGATGATATGTTTTAGCAGAGGAGGCATTATTTTTAAAGTGCTCCTGAAGTTTTCATGGCTCCAGGCCCCTATTTCATCTTAATTCATCCGTAGGGATAAAGACTCAGCTGGATGGATCTCAATCACTCCCTTCCCTTTCTCACCCCTTGTCATCATGTTCTCTTCCTTCAGTACATTTTCACCATGGTTAGAAATTCCGACTCTCACTCCCCTTCCCAAGCGACTACCGTGGCGCCCTTTGGAAGGTGCGCGGTGCCCCGACTCCCACGGAGTCGAGTTCCATTGGAACTGCTGGTAGTGCATTCATCAGCCATCTGTCATTGCAGCTGCTTGTTGAAGAAATCAACTTTTTTTTTTCCTCCTTTTTTTTTTTTTAATACTTTGGCTAGGAGAAAAAAAAAAATTAAACAACAACAATAATGGCCCGACTGTTTCCCTGACAATCCAAACACAATCTGCTGCCCACAGTTGCAGCAAAGTGTCATTGAGGGGAAGTGAAATTCTCATGGCCTAGTGGATTTGACTGTGTCTATGGGCTTTTTTTTGTTCTCCTTTTCCGTAATAGGAGTAAAACCCTTTCCTGATGGGACAATAACTCCTGTGGAGTTTCTGTGACTTAGGAAGACAGAGCTAAGGCACAACAAATTTTGTCAGCCAGTTGTGAATGTAACTTTTAGCTGAGAGTCTCGAAAACACAGCAGTGCTTTTCAAAATCCTACTGTGTTTTCTATTTCATTGTATTTTCTGTGATCGAACTGAAACATTGTGGAGAGCTGATAAAAACTGTGGAAACATAGGGCAACATTTAATGGTACCAGGAATCTAGGCTATAGGCATTCCAGCTTTTCAATCTTCTTGCAGACTAGTTTGATCTCCTTGCTGGAACTGTCTTTTGAAAGACAGTGACGATATCTTCACTTTATTTTTATCCTGAGATCTTTATATATTCAGCCATCTTTCTGGGTCTCAGGTTTTGCTGTCAGCCTTGTTCATGGACATTTCAGTGGTGACACCCAAGGAAACTGAGCCCACTGCATTTCCTTGAACGGGAGACAGACAAGCCCAATCTTCTTGTGCAAGATTTGAAACAGAGCTAACAGGTTCTGGCAAAGCAAAGCAAGCTTTGTTGCCCACAGTCACACCACGGCTACTAATTTTTCCCATGTTTTTCTTTTAATTTGAGTTTGGAAAGAGAGAAAGAGAAAGGTTATCTCTCCATGTCTCCCCTGTAGGCAACTGAGAGAGAAGCAGCATATAATGAGGAGGCTAAGCGAGTGGTAAAATTAAAATACACAAACCATTAAAACATTTAAAGGGTAGAAAAAAAGAGCACTCATGGCATCTGTTTTAGGTCAGCACCTAAGGATTTTCTTACAGTCGATATGGGAACTCTTAAGAAACATAAACATTGTTATATACAATAGCATCTTTATCAAAAGCAAAAAACTCACAGAGTGGGGCCATGGTACTTACAGTGTGAGAACATGAGTCTATCAAGTGCGAAAACTGCAAAAGCAGCAGAGGAAATAACTGACATGGCCTCTTGAGCTGGTGGCATAGGCTGCTTTGTTTGCATACCTGGACAGTGCATCTGGCACTCCCAGCAGTAAAATCTGAATTGACAGGTTTATGTCTCCATCTCTACAATACTACAGCACCACTGCAAAATGATATGTAACATCACACGTATTTTATACTTCTATGTGTATGTGTATGTAATTGTCCCTGGAGCCACAGAGACAGAGAGAGGTTTTTTGTCCTTCATATATATATATATATTTTGTAAAAGAACAGTTGTCTTCCAGTTCTTCTGATCAGCTCCTGTCAAAGACAAGAAGACAGACAAACTTCAGATCAAACTCAGTAACTGGCTTTTCACTTTTTTCAACAATTTCTTTTTTCAGTTTCTCATACTGAAGTTCTCAGCCTTTTGATTTGGCTCGTGGTGGAGTAAGCTCAAAATGAAATGGAAAGTCAATGGGCCCCATTACTCTCAGAATGCTTCATATTTTATGTAAAGCTATCTAATTAAGACAGGTGGGTACCTACAGTCAGAAATAATTTAATGTCTTCTCTATTATTTTGAGTATACAGTTCCTCAAAATTACCTGCCAATAAACTAAAGTCAAGCTTAAACACCTGTCTGAACCTCATGTGTATATTCCTTAAAAAGTTTTATCTTTTGCACAGGTAATATTTTCTTGATGCAAAACCATTGCTGATTTGAACATCTTCCCCTTTTCCCTGCGTGTCATTTCTAATAACCCATGGAAGGCAAAACCATTGTTTTCCAACCTTGAAATAGTGATCTTTTTTACTTTGAATTTATTTTAGAATTTTATAATTCAGTTTTATTTTTGTCAAATTTTTTTTTTTATAGGGCGTCTAAATCAGTAGCAAAGCCTAAACTTCAACTTCCATCCCTTTTACTTAAGAGGAACAGTCCAGCTGCTAGGCGTAGTTCTGGATGATGTTTATCTTTCTGAATTTTTGTGTTAGTACATTTTTGCTCACTGTCCACTTAATCTCTACTCTGCTGTTGTGAGACCTCACCTGAAATACTGTTGAGCTCTGCAGCCCCCAGCACAAGAAGAACATGGATACATTAGAAGGAGTCCAGAGGAGGACCACAAGGATAATCAAAGGGCTGGAGCACCTCTCCTATGAAGACAGGCTGAGAGAGTTGGGGTTGTTCAGCTTGCAGAAGAGAAGGCTCTGGAGAGACCTTACAGTGGCCTTCCAGTACCTAAAGGGGGCCTGGAGAAAAGAGGGCCAGGAAAAGCTGGGGAGGGACTCTTTGTCAGGATGTGCAGTGATAGGACAAGGAGTTATGGCTTTAAACTAAAAGAGGGTAGACTTAGATTAGATGTTAGGAAGAAAATCCTTACTGTGAGGGTGGTGAGGCACTGGAACGCGTTGCCCAGAGAAGATGTGGATGCCCCATTCCTGGAGATGTTCAAGGCCAGGCTGTATGGGGCTTTGGGCAACCTGGTCTGGTGGTAGGTGTACCTGCCCATAGCAGGGGGTTGGAAATGGGTGGTCTTTAAGGTCCCTTCTAACCCAAACCATTCTGTGGTTCTATGATTCCATAATCCTTTCCTTTTTTTTTGGCACATGTTATCATAACCCATAGATGTATACAATAAAATTCTTCTGTACAGAACTTTTCACCATTTTAATCTTTCAGTCTTAGAGTACATATTCTTATAACCCTACATGAAAGAATAGGTGGTGTACAGGTTTGCTATTGCTGGAAATTGTGGCTTAGCACAGGACTTGATGTCTATAAGAAATACCAGAGTTGGTGTCAAATTTTTTTTGTAGGAGTTTCTGCATGAGTTTACTCATGGAGAAAGGAGTTTCTGCATGAGTTTACTATGGACGAGAAGCTCAGAAGAGTACCACCATTCCAAAATTAAAGCAAAGAAAGAAAACACATAGAATCATAGAATCATAGAATATGCCGAGTTGGAAGGGACCCATAAGGATCATCAAGTCCAGCTCCTGGCACCGCACAGGTCTGCCCAAAAGTTTAGACCATGTGACTAAGTGCACAGTCCAATCTCTTCTTAAATTCAGACAGGCTCGGTGCAGTGACTACTTCACTGGGGTGCCTGTTCCAGTGTGCAACCACCCTCTCGGTGAAGAACCTCTTCCTGATGTCTAGCCTAAACTTCCCCTGCCTCAGCTTAACACTGTTCCCGCAGGTCCTATCACTGGTGATAACAAAGAACACTCTAAGGTCCTCATGAAGTGGGTAACTAGACAAGTGGTTATAAATCCAGATCCTGGATGTGAATGCTTTTCAAAGGAAAATGAGGGGGTTTTCATATTTCTAATATCTTCCTCTTAAGGAGTAAGTGTCTGTTCACACTCAAGCATAACTTTATATCTGAGAAGACCTGAAAATTTATGTTACCAGAAAAGGAAATATGGTGTAAGAGCAGTCCAACTTCTGAAAGAAGTAAACTCTTATGGAAGGAACATAGAATCTGGCTCAGCATGCTTGTCCGTCTCCTCCCATGATCAACCTTCATTTCCATATTACTCATATTCTTCAGTTTGTCAGTCAAAGTCAGTTAGGAGCTAAATATATGAGTCAGCCAAAGCCATTAGTGCAAATTATCAGTCTTTTGTCAAAGAAATGTGCGAAGTCACTACATGCTGATGAAGATCTTTATAACTGCAGCCTAAAAGCTGCACTGAGGAAAAGGTGTTCAGTCCTGAAATAGGTCCAGCTTTCCAAAGAGTTAAAGTAGAAAAGAATCTCAGCCCAAGCTGTGAATTATATTCACACTATTATTTCAATAATCTAAACAAATAAGACCAATAATTCTGTGTCTAAAGCTTCCCAGATACACTGCTATTAAATTAAAGGATCATCTACATATTCTTGCATAGCCATAGTCTGTTCTAGTACTTACACTGTAATTCTTTGTCTTGCAATATGAAGTATTTGAGACTGCACTTAATGCACAGGTGTAACATTAGTGGATGCTAGGAAAGCAAAGTCTACCGGTTTTTATTTTTACATTAAAGAATCACATGCAAAAATAATGACTTGGCCTTTTGGTCTCCCACAATATTTTAAACAAGCCTAGTCTGTTGATTTAACATAATTTCAATTTCTGGAGCACTATTCAGCATATATCTATAATCAGGAACTGCTTACAAAGGTAGTGCTAAATGTTAAACGAGGCATGCACGACAGCCTTAGAGACACCCTTATGACTAAGAATTTGCTAGTGAGAGTGGAAACTGCTACACAAAGGCTTCTCATCAAATCAGTCCACTTAGCAGGGAGGATTGAGATGGATTGGTTGTGAGGGATATAGTCTTAAAACACTCAGAACAATAGCACTGGTGTTGCCCCATATGCTGCGATATAACTGCCTTGTCTGTCTAGGATCAACTCTTCTTGAGCCCCTCCTCTGTTACAAACATGTTGCTGGTCTAAACTCAACTATATAATGATGTTTTGTTTGACTTAACATGAATGAACTATATTGTTTTGACCTGAGAGACTGTTGTGCTATTTATTGGCATTAGGGTTTCATGCCACCATAAAATTCTACTCAGAGTGCACTCAAAATGCAAATTTTCAATTAAATTTCTTATAATCATGCCAATATAAACTGGTAAAATTTTCAATTTTTTTTTCTACTGAACCAATATAAAAATTTTATAGCACTGAAATTAGGAGCTAAAGACCTTTTCCAAAAGTGTTCACAATTATTTTATCCATATTTTTAATATTCATAAAAGTGGCAAGAACAAAGTGAGGCAAATTTGCATTTCATATCGCACTAAAGCTACTCCACATATACACGATAACACATCCTGAGAACAATGAGATATCCTGTCACATGTATGCATTTTCTAAAACTGCACAAAAGGAGGTTTTCAGGGATGCATAAATTAACTTCCTACCTTTAAATTATTAACCCAGGCTGTTTCCTGAATATGAACCAATATCAAAGGACAGCTCTCCCCCACTCTTTTGCTCCCCTTAAAAAGAGCACACTCTATTGTCAGTCTTTCCTCACTTAAAGTTGATGACTTAAGAAGTGGAGTTACTTGGAGACTGAAAAGTGGTTTTAAATGAGTTTTTTACAATTCTTCTATTAATGCCACTTTTGGAGTGGGAGGGTGCATATTGTGGATATCATTAAAAAGTTACTTCAGATACCCTAACATAGTTATTTTGAGAAACAAATGAATGAGCTCTCCATGCTTTGATATTTAGAGAGAAACAGAGTTTTAATCAAGTTTCAACGAGTCCTTAAACAAGAAGAGCTGAACAAAGTCTTTAAACAGGATCTAGTCCCTGATCAGATATCCCAGAAGCACTTTCCTGTAGGCTGTGCAGCAATAGATGGACCTGTACACACATTTCCCTGAAGTGGTATTGTTAATACTGGCCCTCACCAGAGCTGAAACCATGTGACAGCCAACTGTGACTGATGGCTACATTTGTTACATCTCTTGAAGTCTGCTTTCCAAATGCCAGAAATTGGCAAAATAATCTTCAAAAGCATTTTCCGTTGACACTGTTTTTTGCAAAACCTGCAGTGTGATTGCAGACCATTTCAGAAGAAGACAAAAAAGGTCAAATTTGTAGATAAATGGTTATGAATTATTAACTCCCTTCTAGTAAGAGGTGATATTAAAAATACAATCTTAATGAATTCCTCTAGGGCCACATCCACAAATTAATGCCACATATGCAAAACTTTCTATGGGAAAACAAATTAGATTGATAAAAGTAGGAACTTAAAAGGAAATGTTCACAATGGCAGCCAACTGGACAGTTAGTGTGAATGAATGCGTTTTACTCAGCCAGCAAGTAACTTTACAGCAACTTTTTAAACCTAGTTTGGAGATTGCTCTGAGTCAATCTGCAATTGCTTTTTCAGTTGAAAATTAAGTGCTATTGAACATGTTAGTAGCACTTTTTCCACACAATCTTGTAAAACAAACAAACAAACAACAGCAACAAAACCAAAAAAAACTAGCAAACCAGTAACTATTCTAATGTAGAAATACATGTTTTCCATAAATACACAAAAGTCATGATTTAATAGCCCTAACTTCCTACTTTACAACTTGAAACCATCACACTTAACATTATCTAATAAAGGAGTGTATAACAATGCAAAGGTTACTATTTTCCGCACCTAATTCAGACAAATTAGCAATGAACACATTCTAGACATTACTCAGGATTTCTTACTTATCATCAGGTGAAAAAAAATTGACTTTTATTGACCTGAACTGATGTGCATTTAAATCAAGGTAATTTTGCCAGTGATATGGGACTGGGTATTAAACTCCTTTTGTTAAATTTGTACTTCGCTCATAAGCTCTTAAGTCTAAATTTGAACTGATTTCTAAGCAAGTATTTTTTTTTCTGTTCAGTGCTGCTTAACTAACTCACTGTTTCATTAGTTTTTACACATTGTGTAAAATGTTCTCCCACTCAGCATTAGAAGTGCTGAAGTACCAGAAGAAAAATAATTTTATCTGGGTATTGCAGTATGATCATATGGAATTATTACCCCAAAAATCTTATGATGTCACCCTCTCTCATTCTTATCTTATAGATCCAAAGATCTAAATAGTACATATAAGTACCCAAACTTCTGGATGATTATCTGACACTAAATGAATCTTCATAAATTCAATTCTAATTATACACAAAGCAGAGTTAACTTGGAGCAGCATAAGTTAATGAAAAAAAAAATCAGTAAAAGATTCAGTAAAATATTTCCTTTTGTAGCATAACTGTAAGTTTATGCTACATGAGAACTGTGCAGTTTGGGTGTGCTGATTACCCAAAGATATTTTCATGGTAGCCTGAGACTCCACACATACCAAAATGCAAAACCACATCTGTTTTCTCAGTTTAAATTGCTACATGATGCTCACTCAGCCTCTGTACTCTGGCATGTGCCAAAACCTTGGCTGAATAAAGAGAACGCCTGCCAAATATATCCACTTTCTAAAAGTATGCAAATAGAGGACTTTGGGGATGCATAACTCAGCCTTCTTTCTCAAAGTTACATTAACAATATCCCCCTTTGTCACTGGAGCAATGTAAACAAATGCTGTTGAAAAAAGAGGCAAATCCCTACCTACGTCATGCTTCTCACAGAATTTGAGTAGACTACATGTGGTCATAAAAAAGGGGGGGCTTTTTAAATTGCTTTGCATGTCCACATTACAACAGAACATGATACGAAGAGCATAGCTCAGCCAAAACAGCCTTGAGCCACCCTGGGTTGGGCTGAGGAAGGGCTGTGCTGTGGTTAGGAAACTGAACTGGGACTAAAGGTCTCTGTTCAATCATTCAGCCTTTCTGCAGACTTTGTGTGTGATCTTGGGTTGCTCAGTATCTACATCCTTCAGATCCGGAGATATGAAAAGGCAGTCATTATACTTCTTTTCTCCCATCCTTTGGCTTTCTGATGTGTGTAGACAGTCTTTTGCTACATGCTTTGTACAGAACTGAGTACATGATCCTGAGCTCACACAATACTTCTGTCATTTCACTATCAATAAATGGAGCTATCTATTATAATTGGTCGTTATGTTTTACCAGAACACTCATCACACAGAGCCAAGGCAGGATTGCTCACAATGTTCATGTAGCCCCTGAAGTCAGAACAAATCTTCCATGCACAAGGCTCTTGAGGATTCACAGACATCAGCCCAGTAAATAACACAGAAAATGTAGAAAGGTCACGAGCTGGAAGTTTTCAGTGCCTTTTTTTGCATACCAGAATATCAAGCTACAGTAGCTGCTTTCACGTTCTCAGCTTGCAGATCCCCTTAGCTTCCCCTGAGATGATCTGAGCAAAGTCTATGCTCTCCCTCCATATGTTCTCCTGGTCAAGCTCTCTAGTCTATGCTCTCTTGATCAAGCGCTCCAGCACCCTTACCTTTATTATTGCTATTATGTAATGGTAACTAGAGTACCATTCAGAAGTAGGTAAAAATGTCCTTAATTTTAAATCCAAGAGTAGTTCAACAGATTTGCATAAGGATTCTCATCCAATGTAGTAAGGAATAGACAGCTGGATAACTGGGTTATCAAATTCAGTCTCGTGTAGTTATCAGCTTACAGCTAACTATGACACATGCATTTAGCACACAGCAGTCTGTAATTCTCCAACAACACCAGGCACATCAGGCTGCATAATGTTTTATGACATCTTTAATAGAAAAGCAACAATGTACCAAGAGAAGTGTTCAGGAGGGGTCAGGAGGGTCACCAAAATAGTGATTCAAAAGGTGGTAAAAATCTTTCATAACCCCAAACTGGGCAACTGTCTAACCTAAGCATCCGTGTACTTCCTACATGCAGTATTACCAGGACTTCCCCAAGGTAGACCCTATCTTTTTCCTCTGCATCTGAATTTGAAAGTCATTTCCAGATTTGACTATGCTACTGGCTGTATGGGAGAGACATGATAGAGAGTTAGTTAGCTAGACAGATGCCTCAAGTCTTTCTTAAGCTCTTTGGAAAAAAAAAAAATCTCTTTAGCTCTGAATATAATACAATGAATAAGGGAAACAAATGGCAGTGAGAATAAAAGACAAAGATTAAAATTCTGTGGACTGTGTGGACGTGTTACTATTTAATTTTTTGCACTTTTCACTTTCAAATTCAGTAATTCATCTTTTATTGTGAACTGAATGGAAAAGATCTGGGATTTCATAAGTATTTATTGGTCTTACTATAAAGAACAATTCATTAGAAAAAATCTGAAGGAGGAAGAGAAAGTGACCTGCCTAGCAGTCAGACTGTCTATGAGCTTTCCAGAAAAAAGCCATTCTCCTTTCCACCAGAAAAGTGCTGAGTAATTCCCTTGAACTGCAGACATTCCCATCCTACTAAAACCAAAGGGAGCTAAGCAGCATTCACAGCTTCTTAGGGGATGCTCAACATGTTGTAGGATGGAGTGAGCAGGAAGTGATCTCAAAGAGCAGGTACACAGAAACAGACCTACTCCATTGCCTTCAGGCAAGCATTTCTCCAGCAGTTAATTTAAATGGAATTAAAATTCAGTGATCAAACACAGTCCTTTCAGAAGAAGAACAAGGAAGTTAAAAGTAAGGAACTGTGTTCATGCAACACTGTGATTGCAGTGAATGCCCCAAATGGTTAGAGCTGCAGATAAGAAAGATCCAAAAATAAGTGTGTCCATGATGCCCACAAATGGTATTTCTCACTCCTGCTTTCCCTGTTGAAAATGAATAAATCTAGCCTAGGAGTAATGACAGTCATGTAGAGGCAGTTTTGCCACAGAACACGTGAGAGTCTCAACAGAGTCAGCATGACTGCGGTACCGCCTCAGCTGGTATCGCTGGTCAGTTTTCTATGTGAGCCCTTACATAAAGGAGGTAGCAGTGAACTGGTTATATTTTTAATGCTCATTTTGAATAAGGTTGCTCTAAATTTATGCCCAGCCTCCTGTTCCCAAATTCAGCACCTGCTCATATCAGACAAATATTTTCTAACTGCAGAGCAATTAGGCAGCAGAATGAATGTTTCTGCGTGTATGCTCGAACATGCAAAGCCCCAGTGCATGCAGTGCATGCGTGCATGTATATGTGTGCAAGCACTGCCCTGCATATATATTTTGCTTTTTTGTTTTCCTTAGGAGGGCCATAGTGGGCACATAATAACGCCTTCCTCCCCTGGCCCCCCACGCTCACCAACACACACGCACCCAATCACATCGAAGGGACCTTGCAGGAGTCAAGGCCAGGGCTTTAAAGCTTTGCTACCATTTTTGACAAGACAGCCTCCTTCTCTGAAAAGGACGAGCTGGAGCCATCTTTCAGGAGTTTTCTTTCCCTGACAGAAATCAGCAGGGTTAGAATAAACTGCATAAGTTATCAGCTCCTCAGGAAAGAACATGAAAAAAAGCCCTTCTATCACTTAATGAAAAATAGCTTCTTTTTTGGACAGAACTTCATAGGCTTGCAATCAAGCCGTGGCTCCCCCCTCCTTTCCTTCCTTGACGTGCCATAGAGGCAAATCAAGTCGGCATCTATTAATAATATTTTCCCCTGCTCCTTTCATTTCTCTGCATGTCCTACCACTGTCAGGCCCCGTGATGGAGCAGCGCCTTTATCTCGTCCGAGTCTGGTCTGTCAGGGTGATAAACAATTCTAACAAGAATCAGAATAAAGATCTTCCCAGTAGACTCGGCAGAGAGATAGAGGCTTTTCTCATTTTCTCGACGGAAAAAAAAAAAAAAAAAAAATTTAATCTAGCAGCTCTGGCTTTTTTCAAGCGTCACATTCAAAGAGATGCAAATTTGTCAGAGCTGAGACCCCGGCTGACTCTCAGCACTGCGTGAATGTCAAAGGGGGGACTCGAAGCCTTTGACATCCCTGCCTTTTTTGGGGGCTATCTGCTGAAATAAAAAATAAAAAAAAATAATAAAAAAATAGAACAGGAGAGAAAAAAAAGGAAATGCTTTGTAGTGTGTGTTTCAACAATTTTCATAAGTTTTCGTCTGAAATAAAATAGTGCCGTTGGGAAGGTAAAGTGAGAGAGGGGGGAGAGGGAGAGAGAGGGAGTGAGAGAGAGAAAGAAAGGGGCAGAAGGGAACATAAACTTGTCCATTTGGATTTAAACATGCCATGTTAATAGTAACATTTTAAGATCATGGGTATCTGCTTGTACTTCACACACACACACAAAAAAAAAAAAAATACAATTTGCACAACCCTGACATGGGTGCTATGAGGATAGCATTTCACGTGTATGTGTCTGTCCTCATTTGTTTACATGCACGATTTTAAATGTGCAAGCAACCATATATGCATTCAGATTTATAGCCACTGAAGAACTGCACCCAGAGTGTGTGTCTGCACCTATCATAACTCTGTGTATTATTATGTGTTCTTTTGCTATATGTTGACCATATAGTCTCCAGTGAATGAATCAGAAATTAAGCTAGTATGCTAAAGATCATGCCTTCTGAAGGACAAATACAGTTAGAACTCAAGCACGATGATGATGTGAGGAGGAGGGGAAAGGGGTGTTGTTGCTTTTTTTATTATTATTTATTTTGATTACATTTTAATTATTAATTATTTCTTAAGGGGTTAGTAGTAGTAGTAGTAGTAGTAGTAGTAGTAGTAGTAGTAGTAGTAGTATTTAGTGACCTGCACTGTAAGAATTATAGAATAAATTAATCCTTAAAAGACTAATATCTGTCTCTTTCTTAGATATGGAAAGACAGCTGTGTTATTGTCATACAGTGGATGAAATTTGTCCCAAATGTGCCTATCCCTTCAGAATAAAATATTTCAAGAAAAAGGAGGATTTCATAAATCTGGAAGTTCAGAAGTCATGGCATTTTTATACATCTCTTGTTTCGTTAAAATAAATAAATATGCCTACTGCTTTAAGCATTAAAATGGACCACAGCAAATCCTGAAGCTTTAGAAATTAGCAGATCACGTCAAAGTGTGGTAAAGGGCTGATTCCAAGCCACACTTTTCCACCATATGTATAAATGCAATGTAGGGTCATCTATATCACCCTATATTCTTAAACACAAAATAATTTCGAAATTTGTTATTACGGAGGAAAAGTAAGTTCAAGGCTCTAGCAAATGTGGATCCATTGGGTAGATTTAAAGAAGGAGTTCCTGGCGTATATTACCATAGAAATGGGAAATAAGCAGCAGAAAAAGAATGCAGTCAAAAACTATTTATTTTTTTTTCAGAACTGCTCTTTACTGAAGAAATGTAGGCAAAGATTTGTAACACGGTCTGACCACTTCTGACCAAGACACCATGCCAGGACCAAGACAAAGGTGGCCTTTTCTAGTCGTATCTGTACATTAGCTCCAGCCTTTGGCTACCAGAGACATATCCTCACCCCTTAGTTTGGCTTCTGACCACTCAAATCAATTCCCAGGAGGCTTTTGAGGCAATTGCCTTCTTCTGTAAAGTATTCTAGCAACTACCAGGGATAAGCATCATACAGAGGCTGAAAATTATTGTGCCAATCCAGATCCAAAGGGCCTAGTTTAATCCACTCACTGTGTAGTAGCGAGCAATCACTGAGTAACATTTGTGTTGTGTAGAAAAGTATTGGCAATGGATTATGGGAATGTCCTGCTTTTTATTGCCCTTGTCTTCAGGCTAATTCTGAATTCAGTTACCACCTCAGTTACCACCTCCTCAGTCATACCTATTCGGGCACATTGCACTCTCTCCTCAAGACTGTTGCTGAAAACTCTGATCATTAATTACTAGACTCTTACTTACAATCAATGCAAGTGCTAATACTCTCCAGTCTCCACTCAGCCTGAATTGGTTAAATAATAAACTGGCTTTTACCGCTGTAATGATCCATTTGTAAGAGAGTTGTCCTAGAAACTCCAATACATCGCATAAGACTCTATTCAAATGAGGTATTGAAGTGCTTTTTCTCAGAGGCTCCCAGATCACTCACTTTTTTTTCTTTCTCTAAAAAAAAAAAAAAAGTCATCCAAGTCATTATCCTCACTGGGAAGCAGACTTGCCAGGAGTTAGGGGCCTAATTCTGAGAAAAAATACCTGCTGGGCTGTGCTGAACCTGGTAGGCAGCATTTGGTCACCATCCCACCACAGCTGGCTCAGAGCTGGAGCAAGCAGATCACTGCACACCTGAGCTTTCCTAGTCTGTGGAGGGATGTATCTGGGTGGTAGCAATATGCTTTTCCTCCTTCAGCAAGGATACACTTGGCAGAGCCCACTGCTATTTGTTTGCTATAATCCTGGAGGTGATGGCTATCACCAATAAAATGCCATGTTTAGGTGGGGTATCTGGGAGCAGAGAATGATGTGGACGAATGCACAGCCTGCAGTCTGAAGACCATGCAGAGGTGGAAGCTGGCCTGAGAACACCACGAGCAACTGGACTTGAGGGAGGAAAACCAAAGTACCAAGAGTAACGGCCTCTGAAAGGCAAAAGAGTAGTTAGGTGGATAAATGAAGCATTAAACCACTTAGTTCCTTCTCTAAAGATAAGAAAAGAAGATAAACCTTCTCTAAAGATAAGAAACTTCAGGGTCTGCAACTGGAGTGCCACAGTGTCAAGTGAAGCAAATAGACCTGAATGATACCCCGATATGACAGTAACATGCTGAGGTTAAAACGCTCAGGATGAACTTAGTAGCTGGACACACAATTTAGTCCTGCTCCCTACACCTTCCTTCAATGTCAGCAGGTGCTTTGTTGGATTCCTAAATATATATATGTATATTTTCCCCAGAAAGTTAGACTTCTTCAGATGCTTAAATGCATTTAATAACTGGATTGTTTAGTACTGCCAGTCTTTAGTGCTGTTCTTCCTCTTCTTAGTATATCAATCTGCTCTCCTGAGTTATTCTGAGAGACACATGTTGAGTTCATAGAATCATAGAATCATAGAATATCCTGAGTTGGAAGGGACCCTTAAGGATCATCAAGTCCAACTCTTGATACCGCACAGGTCTACCCAAAAGTTCAGACCATGTGACTAAGTGCACAGTCCAATCTCTTCTTAAATTCAGACAGGCTCGGTGCAGTGACCACTTCCCTGGGGAGCCTGTTCCAGTGTGCAACCACCCTCTCTGTGAAGAACCCCCTCCTGATGTCGAGCCTAAATTTCCCCTGCCTCAGCTTAACCCCATTCCCGCGGGTCCTGTCACTGGTGTTAATGGAGAAAAGGTCTCCTGCCTCTCGACACCCCCTTACGAGGAAGTTGTAGACTGTGATGAGGTCTCCCCTCAGCCTCCTCTTCTCCAGGCTGAACAGGCCCAGTGACCTCAGCCGTTCCTCGTACGTCTTCCCCTCCAGGCCTTTCACCATCTTCGTAGCCCTTCGTAGCCCTCCTCTGTACACTCTCCAACAGTTTCATGTCCTTAAAACATGACCAAACATAAACAGTTTCATGTCCTTTAAAGTTAAATCAGAACCCAAGTGACTTGAGTTAAAACTGCAAGATGCATTGCTAAGTTCTAACTCCAGAACACATTTCATTCTAATGTTATACGATCTGCCAGAAAATTATAAGAACCCAGCAAGGAATTAAAAATAATAATTAATAAATAAATAAATAAATAAAATAAATAAATAAGAGAGAAACTAGCTATATTTGATTTTTTTCATTACTTATGCTGTTCACAGAGCTTGCAAATGATTTTTGTGTAGAGAACAAAAAAAAAAAAACACACAAACTTTCATACACAACATCTCCTACTGGCTCTGTGTATGATCTCTATTATGTACATGTTTCATGTATAGCTAAGATTCAAAGACAGTAGAGTACTGAGGGATTCTTCTCCTGGCTCACAGGAAAGGTTTGTTCTGCTTTAGAAATCCCCAAAATAATGAGTCTCCTGTAGTAGCAAATGTAGATACAAGGGAGTGGTATTAAGTTTTGTTGTAAAATCTAGATCGTTTGCAAGCACTACACTTCTTTAATAATGCAAGGACAACAGCAATGTATTTGGGGCTTCTTCAGTGAACATTAAAACAATGTTTACATTCAACATCTGTGAAGTTTTTTTTTTCTTGAGATAGCCATAAATTGGGAATTGCCATATATAAATAGCAAATAAATTGAGTCCATATTATAAGCTTTTATATACCCCCCAAAAATTGCCTCTGTGTACACCCTTTTATTTGTCATTATCTGAAACAGCTCCACACCTAAACCAGTGCCAAATCCTGCCCTCACCCTCACTGCTGCATGTCCACATGTCAGTGATGTCACTGTTAATGCAGGACAAGTCAGCCTGAACCACAGCAGCTCATTAGATAATTCACACTTTAGTAGATTTTGTTGAATGGACAATCAGTTTATTATTTTTATGGGTTTGCTGTAACCATTATTTTGCTTGCTGTCCTAGTAAGGTTTCAGCTACACAGCTGGGCTCACTCCTGCAAACCCACATCACTTCTGCATACAAATAGCATGGGGAGGGTTTGGAGGATTTAGCCCCTGGTTTATAAACTGTAAATTATTTTAGAAGTCATATCAGGTATAACTTATTCCAAGATTTGTTTGCAAATTTTAATCAGAAAACACAGAAGGGATATGCAGTATGGATTGAAATATTCTCTCACCTTCAGCTATGCCCAGGTTGACTCACTGTGGGCTGAAAAAAACGGCAGAAGTTACAGCATGCCTGATAGAGGAAGGCTGGACACAAACTAGAGAAAACACATAAAGAAACATTTATTTAAAAAAAGTAAATCAACCATAAAGATCCTCCCAGTAGACCTGGGAGATGGAAGCCTTTCTCATTTTCTCCATGGCAAAATTTAATCTAGCGGCTTGGCTTTTCAAGCGTCATATTCAAAGAGATGCAAATTTGTCAGAGCTTAGACCCCAGCTGACTTTTAGCACTTTGTGAATGTCAAAGGGACTTAAAGGTTGAAGTGTCTTTACCTCCTTCCATCCTTAGTAATTCAAAACCAGGCTGAAAATACAAAGCACCCACCTCTACCTGTTTGTTCAGGCCTTTCTATTTCATGTGTACCTGCTGGCTATAAAAGTGTTTGTTTCAGTTGTTGTTATCTGTTTTAACTAAAAGCACATATAGAAATGAGCATGCAATTGAAAAATGTTCCACTGGAGAATCCAGCAACAGCAGAAAACCTTCCCCTTCAGAGAGCTGCCCTGTCCCCCACTGCACATATACGCATTTTAGAGGTTCTTGCAACATAGCCTATTCCCAATTGACTGATTTCAGAACTGCTATTAACTGAGTAGTAATCTCACCCAGTGACATGGTTCACTTCATACAGTCTCAGGAGGTAATATATCTAATAAAAATAAAAGTAATAAAAATAAAAGCAACCCTAATGAATACTACATACCATGTTAGGTATGTACTATATCACATAGCAGGAGACACCTGAAAGCAGTGCCAATGGCTTTTTTTACACCTGCCTCTTATATGATGTAAATATCAATCTACTAATGGAGTTCCCATTGATGAAGGATAAGGAAAAAAAAAAAAAAGCATTGGACAGATTGAGACAGACTAATCTTGCTTGCCTAAAAATGGCAACAACAAAAAAGTATATATAAGCAAAAGCAAAAGGATTTAAGCTCAGTTCCATGGGTAAGTTGTTTATTAAATTAAATTACATTAACATATACACGATTGGTGTGAAGGGAAGCCCCCAACAGCCTTTACCAAATGACAGATTCAGTGAGTGAACTAGAGCTCTAAGGCTGGACCTAGAGTAACAGTTTCAGAGAAGTGTTTCTTCTCATTTAACAATTTATCCATCCTTTTGATGATGAATTTACTGGAAAAGGATGACTGTCTCTTTAAAAAAGTAGTTTGGGCAGTGTTTTTTGGTTTTAAAGTCTGGAGACAGTGGCATTAGATTGATTAGGTGTGTACATGTTGGCTGAGAAAGCTGTAGAAAGGGGAATGGAAGTGTTTGACAAGATGAAAGACTATTCAACATGTTAGACAGCTGGTTGAGTGAAAAGATCTATAACAGCACAGTAAAATATACTCAACAGTAAATGATACCTTCACTGCAAAAGCTACTACAAGTTAGGTCACACAATTTTAGCCTAGGATGACAGGTTCAACCAAACAAAGTTTAAAACACACAATTAATGTGCATGTGCCTGGTAACAGACAGATAGCACTTGAGAAACTGAGACAGACAGGGGTTCCCTCTTCCAAATTAAATAATGACTATGCAAAGTTTCTGAGCCAGATTCTGATCTCGTTTGGTTAATCAGAGTAACCGCTCCAATCTCAGAGGAGTTGTTCCTAACTTACACCAAGGTATAAGATCAGGATCAAGGTAAGATCAGGATCTGTCCCGTTCCTCAGTTGGTTACCTTGCTATAGAAAATGAACACTTGTGAGAAATAATGGTGTTAGGGGAATTGTGAACCTTCTTTCTGCAGTCCTGTAGTGAGTGATGAGAACAGTCAAGGGCTATATGTAACTGTTTGTGTTACATTTTTTGATTTGCACATGAAGGCTTTGCAATCACCATGTGATTTTCATAATTAACGAAGCACAAAACACACCAGTATGACAGGAATAGTGAACTGTCATGCATGCTACAGATAGAAGATAAACAGAAAATGGATAAATGACATTCAATGCTTTTTCAGAAAAAAAAAAAAAAAAAAGGATTTCAGGTGGGTTTCTGGTGATAGGCTAGCAAGGATTATGGTAGACTATAAAATAGTCTAAAACCAGATGATGCTTTTCTTTCAGACAATAATAGGACTTTTGTACCTGGACACAGTTGGCTAATCTTATTTGATTATTCATGATGCAATGATCACTCTAGATAGCAGTGGTTGTACCAAAAAAACTTTTAATCGAAGGTAAATATGATGCATGAAACTAAAAACTTTATCAGAAGAGCTCGTATTTCTTTTGTTTTCCCACTGAGTTAAAGTAATGAGGAATATAGCAGAGGGAAACATTGAAACAATATTTTTTTTTCCTCAGACTCTTAAATCCCTTTATACTATTGGGGAAAAGTATTTTAATATACACCCACACTTTGAGGTCACTTTATGTTGCAAGCGCAGAGAGGCCTTAGTTCAAATAAGGATTAGGCCCAAGGTCGATAGGATTTTCAAAAAAAATTTTAATGTAGTTCTTTTTTTAGAATGTGCCTTCTTTCCTAGCCCTGCTGTTTGAGTGACAATGCAGAGCTTCAAAGTCTTTATGACATTTTATTTAGAAGAGGTAAAAAAATGCGTCTATTTTTTTTATTTATTTTTTTAATTTTTTTGTGAAATCAGTCCTTTTGTTCACTACCCTTGTATGAGCCGTCTTCATCACAAGGTTTCAGAGAGCAAATAGAGCATTTGTTAACTTGATTCCATTGAATATTTGACTACAACAAGTATTTTTTAATACTAATGTTAACACATATTTCTTTAATTATAAAGCCCTAAAGGTATGTCAAACTAAGTAAACCATTAGATTGTCAGAACATTAATAATCTATTAGTCTACATAGAGTTGTTCATGCAGTGCAATGGGCCAGAGGGTTGGTTTCAGGATTCATAGTCAACACACGAGGGTATCCATTGCTAGCTCCACCAGGAACATAGAGAATAACCTTGAAAATGCAGCCTAGTAGTTATCTGCCTCAGTCTGCCCCCTTGTAAAAGTCTAGAGATGCTTTGAGGTCTTCAGATGAAAGGTGCTATTAAATGCACAAAGTATTTATTAATTAATATTATGCTGAGCAAACTACGTTTGTGCTTCTAAAATGTAAATAATGCATTAAAACCCATCTATAATACTGTAAGTGCTTCTTCATAAGCAGATATTTATAAATTATATGGTGTACTGAGAAATTATTTTAGTAATCCAAATGAACACAACTTCTGGCATGGAAGTGCTCCAAACATACAGACTGCTTCACCTATTCATCTGTATTCACACTGTTGGTTTTTTTTTTTTTTGGGGGGGGGTGGGGGGGATGGACAGGAGGAACAGGAGGATAGGGGTTTCCACTATCTTTCTTTAAGAATGTTAATTGTTCTGGACTTTTTCTTTTTTTTTTCTTTTTTTTTTTTCTGGGGATTTTAAAGCATAATTTCAGTGTTAATGTTCTAATATACTTATTAATGTCACCTCCCCCCCCAGTCGTTATTCTCAGGAAATTCCTCTTGCGTAGAAAGTTATTTCTTTAATTGCTTTGAAGCTTTGTCTGATTGGAATACTAAGATGTCTCAAGTCACTCTTGAAGTTCACCAATTATATGTATAGATACTGTATAGCTGAAATGGAAGGTATAGTGCAAAACAGAAACATCAGAGACAGAAACTGTTGATCAGACAGAGAACATCTTATTTTTCTAATGTAAACTCTCTCAGGCTATAGGCTGAACTCATCAAAACAGTAACCAGAGTTAGCTCTAAGAAGTTCCCCACATACTGAGTGACTTATGGATCACAAACCACTTGTTTCAAAGATAACTTTACCTCCTGCAATGAAAGTGGAGCAAGTTATCTGTACTGGATGTCCAGACTCAGAAAAGCTAAATGATAACACCAACTGTGTAGTTGTTTGGTGCTTAGAAAAAAATGATCAGCAACTATGTCTTGCCTTTTTAGGACAACTGGATTAGCAACTACAGCAGCTTTGAAATCAGGGTGTCACAAGCCATGAGCAGCATGTTGCTTTGGTTGTACCGCAGGAAGACTGAACTCTGGTGTTCCTTCTGCCTCACTTAAAAATGGCCAGATTTTGTCTCGGAAACTGGCAGCTGCTGTTTTTTTCAACCCCTAAAGCATCCCCTGGCTGTGAGGATGCATTCCCTGCCTTTAGTCCAAGCTCAAGTGAAACAGAGGGCTCTTCTAGGTCTTTCTTCTCCTATATTGGGGGTTTATCCCACTCATTAGGAAAGCTCATATGGATGAGGTAAGCAGTAACAATTCTATTCCTCAAAATGTAGCATTGTGTGTAATAGCTGAAATATATTACCTTGACTAATTATTCTTTTGTTTGTGTTCAAGACAAGGAATGTAACTGGGTTTATATGCACTATGCAGTGCTATGCCATAATGATAGAACCCTGCATAGTCTTTGCTGCAGATAGCAGGGGGTTATTTCCCAGAGACAGTGTACCCTGGGCTTGGGGGCTTCAGGGTGCAGCTGAAACATCGGTTTATTTCATTGCAGCTCTAGGCTTCTGCATGCCAAAACATACTGTTCATGGACCCAGGCTGAGTCAGCTAGTTTCTCTGTAAGAAATGCTGCATTTAGGTACATATGTGCTTTCCTAAGCTAGCCATGGTGCTTCTGCTAATGCTTGAGTAGTAGGAATAAAAATCAGCACTAACAGAAAAGTGGTTATATAACAAAAAAATATATATGCATTATACGCATAGTTTATATAGAAAGGCACAAGGCCTTTTAGCATTTATGAGCTGCTCCCATTAAAATAAACGTTTGTGGTTTTTTTACTAAAAATTACAGTTAATTACATTTTATGAGATTCTATTTTATGAGATGAAGTATCAGACTTCAACTTTGACTTTGTTAACCTAATTGTATGCCTCAATTAAAGTCTACCAATCTATCAGTTTGTGAGGGTAAAATCATCCATCACAAAGTTTCTTGGTTACAGATCACTAATTAACTGGTAACTGAGATAGATTTTAATCATTGTTAAAGACCTGCAATTTCGTACATTGCTGTTGCAGAACTGCGTAGTCAATTAAGCAACAATAACCTGTCTATTTTACTTGGTATATTATACTAATGCCTTGGGATGTTTGCATGAAATACATAAATTCTCTTGTATTGTAGTTAATTAAATCCAAGACCACGGTCTGTAAAAGTCACCTGTCTGACATCTGGAGAATGAGTGGGAATCAATGCCAAAGACCAAACCGAAGCAACAACTGCTTAAACTAACAAAGTAATTTATGTCCTTCAAAGAGCAGAAAGAGACAGAATGCAATATTTTTTAGTTCCTTTAAGTTTTATTATGATTTTATGAGACCATTCTTGCTGGCACAGAAGAGGTTGGTGTCAGGGGACTGGTGCTGCTTCCAAGTGTAACTGCCTCAACCAAGTCAGACAAGAATGACAAAAAAAGTATTTTTTGTCATTCTCTGCACAAATGAAAGAAACTTGTCATTCCAACTTCACAAAACAGCACTAGAGATGAAATGCTCAACTCCACTGGGACAGCCATTTTTTTGCTGTTATTACAGGAGAAAATTATAACCATAAAAATGTCCAATTTAGAAAAAAGGTGCCACTTTAGTGTCATTTGCATAAAAGCTGTTACATACAAATTGTTATAAAGACAAATGTGTAGTACTCTTGTTGAAAATTGCTTATATCTTAGGTGCTTTGCCTGAAACGACATAAAGGCCTCTTCAAACTGAAATTCATTCTCAGGTAAATAAAGCTGGAAAAGAATTTTCACCTATTTGTATGTACGTGAGCAGTTTTTCATATTGTCTTAAACAGATTCTGACATGCATTTCTTCCATACGTTCCCTTCTTAGCCTGCTGGTGGCCTCCATTATGATAACTTGCCTTTGCAGATGAGGGCAGATGAAAAGCTTGTCCTGAGTGCAAGACTATAAATAAGCTAAGGTAACTTTCTGTAAATGCAGTGCAGCTGTTACTTTCTTCTGTTAGAATGTGCTTGCAAATACCCTTCCGCAATGAACTGATCATTGTCCAGACCTGAGATGGAATACTCATGTCTCTGTCACTACGACTGTAGTGAAACACATAGAGAAATTTGTTGCTCTTTTCTCAGAAATTCAACTAGATGATGTTGTGCCTATTGGAAAATTAATATTTTGATGATGATTATTATGATGATGACAATCCTTCTGTGTTTTGCAGTGATGTTAAGATTTGTCAGCCAATAATACATCTTCATTACACTTAGCACTTTTGTCACTCCACTGTTACGGCTCCTATGGAGAAGTTCTTCCAAACTGTGCTGGAGGCAATAAAGGGGCTCCACTTCCATTTCTCTGTCCCAGCTCCCTCCTGAACCAGAGGTTATACCCCCCAAAGCAGTCCAGTACTGTATTTTCTTACTCACGTTCTGCATCAGGCTGAGTTGATGGGTCAGACTGGCTAGTAGTAGTGTGCATTTTTGCCACTCCACAATGACTGACTTTTGCCAGCCCAATAATATCTATGCAATTGCAGAATTATTAAGTCATTGTAACCTGAGTGTAAACAGAGAAACAGCTAACTATGGAACCCCAAGTTGAGATGTCTAACTCATCAAACCTTCTACATACCATACCATGGTATTCACAGATTCTTTGTTGTGTCTGAGATAAAGAAGCAAAGTAAAATATATTATGGTTCAGAATCCATTAGCTTTGATACCCCTGGCTATGAGGCCCATAAGCATACCGATGACCCGCTGAGACACATTCTATGTTGCAGTACTAATAACACTTTACGTTATATGGAAAGATAGGCAGTAAAATTAAAAATAAGGTGTTCTCTGGAACAACAACAATATACCTACAAATACTTTCTCTTCTTTTCTAACAGGTTAATTACATTTCCAAGCAAAATAAAGTAATAAAATAAACAGGGGGAAAAAAAAAAAGTTTAATTATCTAAATACATTGCAAACACTACATTCCAAAAGACCCATTTTGCCGTGTCAGAGAGAACCCACAATTTCAGGTGAGGACAGGAGCATCCAGAGGCACTTCAAACATTTGAACACCAACTGTGAATGTGTAATTTGGTAATTTAAAAGCAGTATAAGAAGAAAATTGTGACCAATTCTCCCCCTTTTTTGTTCTTAGCATGAAAAAATCCTGATATCTGGCTTCGACTCTCTCAGGGCTAGATCCTGATGCCTTCTGGATGGAGGGTTCTGCACAGCTGTGTGACTGTGACCAGGCTGTGTGAGCTGAAGTGTCGCCTTAGCTGGCACCACTCCCCACCATCTGCACTTCTTTCTGCACTATAGTGTAGAGATACTTGATTCCTATGTAAGAAAGTTACATGTTCTTCAGAGAAAATCTGGGAAAACACAGGTAAAATAAAATGTGTTTTTCTTTCTTATTTATATTCTCATTAATTTGTTGGAAAGCACCAACCAAAATGATCACCAAATGGTGTTCTCCCAGAATACGTAGTTTATTGTGATTTTTTTGTTGTTGTTGTTGCTTTCAGATATGAGTGAGGAGACATACTCATCTGTAACTGCCTTGAAATGGTGAATTCCTTACACAGAACCAACCACCAGTTCTTCTGATAATCTAGTCAGCAAAGAGTTGATGTTAATCCAGCTCCAATACTTACACACAGTAAAATTTTGCCACACACTAAAGAAGAAATAAAACATTTTTGCACTAGTCTGTTAACAAGAATTGCACCTTTAATTATGATTCTCCACCTTGCCTCAGGTATTTGTCCAAAATGGGGTTTTGCTATCTATGTTATCCAAAAATCTAATCTTGAAAATTATTTCACAAGTGAGAACACCTCCTTGACATAATTAGCTCCCATTAAAATCAATTAAACTAGGCATGAAAGTCAAGCAATTTGCATGAGCAAAGACATTACAAGAATACGACTTCTGTGTGTTGTTATTTACTGCTGGACTGATAAGAGAAAAAAAAAAAAGAGTGATTTGATTTATTCTTCTTTCAAGTTTTAAACATGACAGATAACTGCAAACAATAAATTCTGTCTGTTAAAATCTCTACTGAAGAAATGACCAGGGGAAGACTAGCCACAAAAGCCTTTTGATTCTCCTGTGTTCATAGTAGGCCAAAATAGCTGCCTTGATGATTGTCCTTTGCCCTTATGAGGTATAAAGAGAAAGCAGAAATATGCTTATTCAGTCTCTCATCGGGCATGCTGATGAGGTAAATATCAAGGTAAAGACACTATGTAAATTTAGGTCCCTTGATACCTCACACAAAGGTCTCGTAGATGAAAGACTGGCCACTGGATGTGGTGTGACGAGCTTCACAGAGGAGAAACCAGGTGGAGGAAAGAAACTTTCCCCTTATGAACTTCTGCCATTGGGTGCTGGGAGCAGAGAGCGGCACTTCCCTCTGAGCTTCCCCTCCTTGGGGAGCTGCAGAAAGCAACGAGGTGACCTCTGAGCCTCCTCTTCTCCAGACCAGACAACCCAAGTGTCCTCAGCCTCTCTTCACAGGATGTGTCTTTCAGTCCTGTTATCAGCTTTGTTGCCCTCCTCTGGACACTTTCAAGGACCTTAACATCCTTTTTATATTATGGAGCCCAGAACTGCACACAATATTCTGGGTGAGGCCATACCAAGGCTAAGTATAGGAGGATCACTTCTTTGGACTGGCTAGTTATGTATGCTGGGTTTAATGCCCTCTTGTCTGCCAGGGCACACTGCTGGCTCATGCTGAGCCTGCTGCCCACTGGTACCCCCAGGTACCTTTCTGCTGAGCTGCTCCCCAGCCACTCGCCCCCAGCCTGTGTCTGGGTCCAGCACTGCTATGTCCCAGGTGCAACACCTGGCATTCTCCTTTGTTGAACTTCATGCCATTGCTAATCAGCCAGTGCTCCCATCTATCTAGCTCCTTCTGCAAGGCATTTCATCCCTCCAGGGAGTCAGCAGCACCTGCCAGTTTAGTACCATAGGTAAACTTGCTGAGGATGCACTCCATTCCTGTGTCCAAATCAATGATAAAAATGTTTAACAGAACTGGGCCTGGAATTGAGCCATGGGGAACACAACTAGTCACCATCCACCTGCCAGAGGTAGCTTAATTTACTACAAACCTTTGAGCAATACTGTTGAGCCAGTTCATCACCCAGCTCGTGGGTGATAGTGTGAACATGTTTGTCTCACAGTTGGACAATTTGTCCAGCATGATGCCATGAGGGATGATATCAAAGGTTACTGAAAGTTACTGAAATCCAGAAAAATTACATCTGCTGCCTTCTCTTCATCCACTGAGCAGGTGACCTTATCATAGAAAATCACATTACTAAGGCAGGACTTTCCCTTGATGAACCCATGTTGTTTCTCAGTTAATAGAAATCAGATATAGAGGAGAAAATTCCACTTACACTCAGCTATTATCTATTCCTCCAATAAAAGACAAAAAGGGAGAGAGAAAGAGAGCACAAAGAAAAGGCTGATATTAATGAAGCTTTCCTCAAAATCTAGAGTGACGATGAACTGAAAGAGGGAACATACAGATGCAACTGTAAAGTTGAAATGAAAGTTGGTTGAAAACATTTGAAGCCAAGAAATATAAGTTTGCAACCAATAAAATTATATCTCATTACAATAGCTCTTTCCTCTTCAGTCACTTCATTTTCTTTTAAAATACAACTGAAAAATGTTATTGCCTTTTGATATGGCTTTTCTACTAATCGGTGGATATCAAAAATACCCAGTGACTTTTCTCAAACCTGATAAGAAAATTAAAATTTGAAATGAACATATTTTTTTTCAAGATTCTTAATGAACCTATCAAATAAATATTAGCAACCAGTCTAACTCTTTAGTAAAATTCTCCTTTTTCACAATATCTGGAGGAGACCAGGCAAGCGGTGACATTTCATAGTGTTCATGATTGTTCAAGAATTGTCACTCTTGTCTTTTTGTTACTTTCTCTCTCTTGCCCTGTCCCCAATAACCTACTTGTTTGCTTCCTTTATTTGTTGTGTCTCATGATATGTTTCCAGACACAGGAAAATGGAAAAGAATATAAACTCTAGCAGCCTAAACACAAATCCAAAAGAAGACAGGGGATACAAAATTTTGAAGAATAACTTGCTAAAGGCATAAAAATAATAATAATTTTTTTTCAAATACATCAAAAGCAGGAAACCTGCCAGAGAGTCAATCAGGCCTACAGGTGTAAGAGGAGTACTCAAGGAAGATAAGGCCATGTCAGAAAAGCTAAATGAATTCTTTGCATCAGTGTTCACTACAGAGGAGCTTAGGGAGGTTTCCACACTGGAACCATTCTTTACGGGGGGACAAATCTGGGGAACTGTCTTAAATTGAAGTGTCAGTAGAAGAGGTTTAAGAACAAATCGATAAAATGAATAGTGACAAATCATCAGGACCAGATGGTATTCACGCAAGAGCTCTAAAGGAACTCAAATATGAAATTGCCAAACTACACACTGTGGTGTGTAACCTAGTGCTTAAATTGGCCTCAGTACCAAAGGAATGGAGGTGGGAAATATGCTACAAATTTTTAAAAGCATTTTGGAGTGGGTAGGTAGATCCAGAAAGCTGTAGAGCAGTAAGCCTAATTTCTCTACTGGGCAAATTGGTTGGAAATATTTTAATATTGTAATATCTGACATCCAGAGAGTTAAGTTTAGACTAAAAGAATTAATTTCTGAGTATCTGGGTGATAAAACAGCAGATACAATAAAAATTCAAGTCGATATAAAGGAAAAAACTCTCAGATAAAGCTAGTTAATGATAGGTCCTGTAGTAGCTATTATAATTAAAAATAAAATTAAAAAGATAAAAATAAAAAATAAAAGAAGTGACAAAGTAACTTGGATTGTCAGTTTGAAGTGAAATCATCAAGTATGAGATTTAAAACAAACTAAGTTATCTGTTGATATAACTGTGGAACTCCTTGCCAGGATATGTTTTGAATGATAAAAGTATAATGAATTTCAAAAAAAAAACAAAAACAAAACAATAGCTGGAATCTTTATGAAAATAAAATAAAATAAAATCTCCCAGGATATATATCAGATATCACAGTCAGCTTGGAATTCCCTTGGAAAACGTATTACCAGAAACTGTGAGATTAGTATGCTGGGGAAGCATCTACACTTGCTTTCTTTCTGATACTCTTTCTTTAAACAATGATTACAGGCTATTTTTAAAGACAGTAGACTTGATTTGATGGACCTTTGATTTTTTGCCAGTATTTGCATTCTTATATTAGATTTAATGTAATTTGGTAAGATATGACCAAAGAAAATTTTCAAATAAGATCCAAATTCTACAATGAATACCAGTAGAAAATGTTTGCTCTACTGGAGAAGAAGTTGTAAGGACTTCGTTTGAAGCAATGAGACTTTCCTTAACTGGAGGTATTTTTTTATCAATCTTGCTTAATGAAGTTGGAATAGACAGTGTGGCTCCCATCAGTTCTCAGATAGGTTCAAGCCAAAGCCAGATTTGCTGCTCATACCCTTCATAGTGTATTTCCACTGATCTTTTAGACAAGTTCATCATAGAATCATTAAGGTTGGAAAAGACCTCCAAGATCATCCACTACAACTGTCCCCCCAGCCACAAAAAATGCCCACTATACCATGTCCCTAAGTACCACATCCAACCTTTCCTTAAACTCCCCCAGGGATGGTGACTCCACCACCTCCCTGGGCAACCCTTCCCAATGCCTAACCACTCTTTCTGAGAAGAAGTTGAAGTGACAGTCTGTAGGCTTCTTAGCACTTAATTTTATCTCTGTCTGCTTTGGAATAGTGAAAAGGAAGCAGCCTTTCACAGAATTACCAATAAATCATCATCCCTAGACAGGAACTGTAAAGTATGTAATCATGGATTGTATTTTCTTCTTATAGAATATTCCGTAATGATTAGCAAATTCTCTAATGTGTAATTGTAAATACTTTTGAAAGAAAGCCGTCTTCTTTTTAGGATCATTTAGTCCTGAGTATCCCACAGGTCCAGTTATCCATGTCTTTCTAGGTAGCTTGCTGGTATCTCTAGCTACCCAGGAACTTAGATGGCTTACCACACATCCATCTGTCTTCTCAAAACCTATAACTACTCACTCCATTTGGCAGAGTGGATGAACATTTTGTTCAATTACATTAGGCATTCGATTTTAATTGTTTAATATTTCCATCAATAATGTCTCCTTAAGTCATCTGTTCAAATTTTGCAATGTTAAATTGTCTTTGTAACTTAGAACAAATGAAAAAAAAAAAAAAGGCGCCTTAGTTAGCTCTCACCTGGCTTATAATGAAATGCTTCTGTATGTTAATGTTTTGGTTATTAAAACATATAAGCACAGGAAAAAAACATGGAATGGACAGCATCGGGGATTGCACTGAGAGTAGTTCTCCATGGAAGAACAGCACATTGGATCTCTAATAGTGATAGATATTCATGCTTGAGATGGGCCAGGTCACTGTAAGTTTAGAAAGGAAAAAAAAAAAAAAAAAGATTATAAGATGCAACTGTAAAGAAGGCATAAGGCAGCAAAATATGTACCCAAGGCAAAGCTGAGAAGATGGCAAATTAGCTACTATTATGCCAACCATACCCGAGCAGAAGCAGGGAGGTAGATATTTAAGGCAAACAAGTGTTTTCTTCTGGATGAATTTCCCTAAGTTCCCTCAGGAAAATGAGGAACCTAACCAAAATTACTTCAACTAAATAGGGATGTAGCAAATAAGAAGCCACTCATAGACAGTCCTTTCTTCTGAAGAGGGAAAGCTGACAAATGGAGTGTGCAAAGCAATGATCTCCAATAGCTGGAAATTGAATCCAGTCCTCCTGCTTTCCAGGATTGCTGAGCACATCAACAAAGTGGGGAGTTTGCTTTTGTTTATAGCAGAGATGTGTGTTTTTTTTAACTGATGCCATCAAATTGCATCACCTCATATTGCTAAAAAAATGCATGGGAAAAAATCTGATGGGCATTAGAAGTATGAAAGATCGTGTATTTCATGGTAGCAGGTATCTAAGAAGTTTTGCTGCAATTAAGATCCATACAAACACATTTTGCAATGTAAACTGCTACTGTCTCTGTAGGTTTTAGTAGTATGTTCCTGAGGCCAGCCATTGTTTTTAAGCCTGTCTGGGTTTTTAGAAAGCCGCAGAAGTGTCTGGGGAATAAGGAAAAACAAGGACCTGAAACTCAGAAAGGTTTGAGGTGGGAGGTGGATTCTGAGAAGGAAAAGAAAAATGAAGAGGAAAAGATATGGAATAGGAAGGAGGGAGGTCAAATAGTGAGAAGAAGAAAGGGAATAACTCAGTACCTGTGAATAATGAGGAGTTTATGTATATGTATACATGTGTGTGTGCCTGTGTGTATATATATAAAATACATGTATCAAAAACACTTCTATTATTAAGTAACTGGTGCCTCAGATTGAAGGCTTTTTTTCATCCTGAGATTCCTGGAGATACGCACCAGTGATACCACCAGAACTGACACTATCCAAAGGGAATTCTTGCTTTGGAGACTCAAAGTCCAAGGTCAGTCCAGACAACCTCTCAGCCAGGTCCTGTGGGAGTCATAGAAGTAGACCCTTGCTGTGCCCACAGTGGTGGCTCTTTAAAGTTTTATATTTTGGAAATGAAATTGGCTAAGGAAAATTCATGCCAATAAAGTGTAATGCCTTGTCCAAATGTAAAAGAAAAAAAAAATATATAGCATAACATGACTGCGAGGAAGAGAGCACCCTGGAGTCTTTTTTGACAAACATTCATATGTTGTGCTGAGAATAACTGTGAGCTGAAAGCCTAGAATATAGCTGAGCTGCCTCTTTAAACACAATACCCTTTCCCTTTTTTTCATTTAGTTATCTCCTTCTCTGCTCTGTGGCTCAATCTGCATATGTTATTGGCCTCGATTCCCAGGGCTGCCACCTTAATCTGTAGTAGCTAATAGTACAACCTCACACATGGCCTGGGACCAGGCTCAGGTTAACAAGAAATCCAAAAGCAAATGGCTGGGGGAGGTTGCTATAAAATAACCACTTGAAAATTCAGGCTGTGATTTTTTTTTTTCACATTTGCATGGAGGAAGCAAAGCTTTTAGTCTCGGAGGTTCAGTCAAATGCATTAAAAAGATGAACATTTTAGTTAATGTTCTAAGAAGATTTCTAAAAGCAGTTTTGATTGTGTACTATTAGCATTAATTAATTTCTATACTGAGACCAGCCATTATATTAGTAGAATGCATATTTTAATCAATTTCTACTTGCTGTTTTGTGCAAGTTAAAGGTAGCTTTGTGGTTTGTGCCTAGTTTATACAGTGCATTTAACTCAATGTGCCTTAGGTAATGTTCATCTGAGGTTCAATGTATACTCTAATCAGAGCATGATACAAGAATTATGAATGAAACCCCGACATGTAATGGGGTTGTTTTCATTTTGGACCATAGTGGAATATACCTTCTCTAAACAGGTGCTTGAATGCATTATTAAATAACACAATACTCTACTGCACTATCATCAAAAGCAGGCATAAACAGTTAGGATTAAACCTATTTTCAACAACAGCTTACCTGCATTTGAAAGCAGCTGTTTGATATACATTTGCAATCATTCTGTCTTGGGTAAATTTAAAAAGACCATGTCAAGTGATTTTAAAACAGTTTTCAGATTATTATTTTAGAAATATTTTATTATTTTTTTATGAACAATTGAAAAAAAACAGTCAAAATTAAATAATTTCTCTCTTTTTTTTTCCTCACTCTTATTTGACAAACAGTGGGAGTTGCTCCTCAGAACTGCTAAAAAGCATTTGAAATTGTTACAGTACTGCTATTTATTTCTTTGTTCATAAGCACTGATGATTATTCAAGTGACCAGACCACCTCCTCTTTCCTAGTCTCAAGGATCCCTCTTCTTCCTCATCCCTTGGCACTTCCCTTCCAGCCCAAGGGAAAACTGATGGTGTGTCTCAGCACCAGAGGAAGGGAAGACCGGGTCAGGACTGGTCAGATTAGGAGGCATAATCCAGTCCCACTTTGGTCCCAAACAAATAGATGTTTCTAAACTGTTCATTCAGGAAAGATGAAGTCCTGAAAAAGAGAGCATGAGTAAGGACAGTAGGGTTGAAAAGGCATGAAAGGAGAAGGTGCAACGGGGGCTAAGAGACATACAGAGAACATTTGATACAGGGAAGTCCCTTAAAACCACAATTTCTCAAGACAGATCTATTTTCCTTTCCTCTGCACTCTGCCTTTTCATGACTGCTCTCCACTCATTCCCAGAGCACCCAAGGCCTGCCACCCCATGCCTTGAGCCAGCTGAGCAGCACTACACCAAAGGACATCACCACCCCATTCCTATCAATGGGCATGTCCTCGGTTTGCCCTGGAAAGTCATTCCTCACAACCATAATTACAACATCTTGTGGTCCCATCCCTCCCATGTTGCCCTTTCCCACACATTGTTCCTCAAGTTTTTTCTCCTCTTGTTGCCGTTGAGGGACTTTCTGTTCTCCAGACATTTTTTGAGGCTCAAAGGGAGGTCAAGTTCAGGGTGCCAGGAGCCATATGCAAACACTGTCTTGCTCAAGCTGCTTCCAGGGTGAACAGACTGGACAAACAAATGTTGAAAGTGAAAATGGAAGTATAACTTCACAAGCAGCCTTTAAGGCTTGTCTCATGTAATCTGAGCTGCCTGCTAGACTAAGCACTATGCCAAGTGCCTGTCCATGAACAACCCCCCCATCTTCCCCACTCATATGCATGTCACAGAGCAAAGAGCTATGGATAGACCAAAAAAGAGTCACAGATAAAATGGATGTATAAGCAATATTTCTATGGCTCCCTGTGAGGTCATCTTCAAACACAACATAAACCAGGTTCATATTTGCATCTCCTCTATAGCACCATTGTCCTGATAGGAGATGAGTTCACTGCTGCTGTGCTCCAGATCAGCATATCCCCAAGTCAAGCTTCAAAGTACTAACCTTTTGTAAAGATCCTTATAAGAAAAGGTGATGTCATCAGTTTTCACCATAACATAAAACAGGGGATCAAGTGGTGTTAGTTAACTGAGTTTTTCCTGTATTAATAACTCATATTACTGATTACTAATAAAATAAGCCTACATAAGCTGGAGGTATCTGGCATAAACAAGCACCACTGGATTTCACATTGGCAAGCCTACAGTGATGTTAAATATTTAAGAAGACATGAGGAAAAAGAAATCATTGTAATTGATGCCAAAAAAAAAAAAAAAAGAGTTGCCACTCCAAAGGTTTCTGAGATTTAAAAACTCAGGAAAAATTCCATGAGTATATGGGCAACTTACTTATCACCATTCCAGACCATTCGGGCTCCAAAGATATATCATGCCTGTTCTTCCTGGTATCTGTAATTCAGTTTTGATGCCTGCTCACTCCTGCTCCCCCATCTTAGAGTAAGGAGCTGGTCTGTGAAAGCAGGGCCCAGCCATTGCTGCACACAGGCTTACGGGAATGACTTTCTAGCCTTTACTAGATGCAATTGCAATCAATCACCTACAAATGAAGTCTTCACTAGTTCATTACCAGTTCCCTGAGCCATCCAGCCTCCCCAAATGCTTCATAAAACTTCTAGATTTCTAATATTTAAATTAAGTATTTCAATTACCTAATACTTAGCAATGCTGCTTATGTTTCTCTTGATTTTTCTTTTCCTACATGGACTTGGGTTAGAAAAACTTCTGTATCAAATGTATATCTTAATTAAAGATAAGCTGTTTTAAGTGCAGGAAAATTAAAAAAAAAATCAAAGTTATCATTTTTCTCTCTGTTTCAAAGATGCAAATTCCAGAAAGAGAGCAGTTAGACTTTAAAAGAAAAATTTATGAGTATTTCCCTCTTGGTACTCCTTTCAGTGCTTCCTAATTAAGGACAAGCCAATACAGTATCATGTACCAATCTGGTATTTATTAACAAAGCTAGTCATGATTTTTAACTGATTATTGCTCAGAGGATCCTCCCCTCATTAATATAAATGAATTAGGAGGAATAGTGCCAAATGTTTCAAATGGGAATTAACATGAGACTGCAAGGTATAATTAGTTGAAAATGCTAAATACATCAAAGTATTAATTTGTGTATGCATATATATATATGCCTATATATGTACCACATTTATATACTTTCTAAAGATATGATGTATATGTACACACAGTTGCATACATCAACTTAAGTGCAGCTTATAGATGGATGCATACCTGTTTTATTATATTATACCCTGCGGCTAAGGAAAGTAGGGTATCAAGCTGAAAGAGGATTACAAAATCCAGGGAACAAAAATAGAGAGACATCCACACAGGATAACTTTGATAATGTATTTCATTTAAGGCAAGGAATCTCTGAATCAAACACCATTGTAGGTACAATATCACAGCCCTGTTGTCTTGTTTTCCGTGAGCCTCATAATTGTGTAATTTTCTTTCCTTTCCCCCTGTGATTTCTGTGCTTTTATGTGTGTCTGCATGTGTTTGTGTCCATGTGTACTTGCTAGTCTGTAAGTGTGAATACAGTGAGTCTGAATCACCACAGCCCAGACAATAATTTTACTCTGCATTTCAGATGTTTAGATTTATATAATACTTTTTTTCAGTGTTTGTGACAACTTCTGCAGCTGTTTGGGAGAGCCTCTCAATATTTCTGGAAACAAAAGTTATTTGGGAAACAAACAGCAAGGTCAGAATATCAAACAACAGGCAGAGAGGCAAATCAGGACATGTAGCAGAAATATGCTCACCTTTATTTCTCAGCTATACTCTGTACTCAGCTGGAAAAAATAGCCTCTTTTTTCGTCACCTTCTGAAACCAAAGCTCATGCTACTCAGTGAGATACAGGGATTACAATCTAAACAACCTGAGAGCTAAGCTACTACCAGTTTTGGACTTCTTGGACCTGTTAATTTTACACAAAGGTATAAAACTGGGCTAATCCAGTGGGTGGCCAAATGTTGCTGCAGGGAAAGGCTTTGTCCAATTTTCTGGATTGATAATCATTCTTCAGAAGGCAGTCACATTTATTATGAACCAAAGAAGGTAAAGGTAGATGCAAACAATTTAAATGGGGAGGAGAGGATGGATGGAACAACTCCATGACTGCAACCACATGATATGTTGCAAGAGTGATGCTTGTACCTCACAGCTGCAGTGAAGGACTACTAGCCTCAGAACACTCCTCAGCTTTGGACTCAAGTCTCTAAAATGTATCCACAGTGAAATCAGGTTTAAACCTTATCACATTATTCACATGAGTTGTCAGCCACAACTATATGCAAGGATCAGTGTCACACATATAAGAACTGCCAAACTGGATCAGACCAATTATCCTTTCTGTGACCATTGATGGTATTAAATGCTTAGGGAAGAAATGTAGTAGAATGGTCATTCCTTAAATATACCCTCCTTGCTTCCAGCATCTGACAACTTACTGATGTCTAGTAGGGAGTTGCGTCAGATTGTTGTGTCTAATAGTCCCAACAGGAGGACAAAGTGACCTTGTGTTACATTACTTTGTCTTATCTTGTTTTGAAACCATTTTTCTTTTTGGTCCCCACAATATCCTCTAGCAGCCAGGCACAATATTTCTGAGAAAGTACAAGCTTTCTTCAAGAGAAAGTACAAGGAGTAGTTTTGTTTTTTAAATTGTTCCATGGTCCTTTCACTGATTGTTCCCAGGTTCTTGTTCTTTGAATTTTTCTTCTGTCTTCACCTTTTCCAAGCCATTCATGACATAGTAGACTTTTTTCTCTGTGGTTATCTTTTGTTTTGCCCAGTTAAGTAGCCTAGTGTACTTACAAGTTTGCAGAATATGGAAACTGATGCATGAAAGCATACAATTTTAAATAAAAAACTTTTACATCATGCTCATATTAATTCTCTGTTACATCATAGATAGCATTCCATCTGCTATCTTAAAATATGCCTTTGAACAAGTGTATAAATGGAAAGATTAAGAGATTACAAAGAATTCAAAGTAGAGACTGTATCTTTGCGTGCAGTAACACCTATGATGGTGGTGCCTTTAAACATGACTGTAACAAAGATAGTAAATACTGATAACAAATGTATGGAATAGCAGCACAAATATAAGAACATTTAAAGACTAAGTCACTGTACTATACACTATACTATACAATATACACTGTACTATATGTACTAAAATATATGTTGAGTTAATAGTGTTTGCTTTCACCAGTGAAGAAAGCCCTTTTATGGGCTTCCACTTGTGGTCATAACTGCTTCACTGGTATTTTAACCTTCAGGATTTCTATTCCTCTAAATATCTAATTAGTACTGCTGTTTTAATGGTTTTATAAAAGCATCTTGGCATGTATGCTCAGAATGGCCTAGTGCCAAAGTACCATAACGTGCAGGAACAGTAATGATTCTGTCTCTGCTCTGACTCTTTGTGATAAATATGATAGAAAAAATCAAATGCAAAATTAACATGACAGCTCACATATCTGATGGATTTCATAAACCCTATTCCGAACAAGACTTCCATATCTTTGACTGGCCGTTGTTTTTTTTTAGACACACAGCATGTAATTTGTTCCTTTTTGTTTTACTTCTTCATGTCATCCTTGACCTAAACATATTCGTCATACATATTGGCCAAATCCTGTCACCCCTACCTTTGTGAGACAGCTGCAGGGGAAGAAGACCAAGGCATAAAGGAACAAAAAGGACACTGTATAGAAACTCATAAGGGATTTTTAACAGCAGAACATCTGAGAAGTTTGATTTTGCTCTAGAGTCACAGCCTAATGCACTGCATGGGATGTTCAGCAGATGCTGAAACCACTACACTAAGGTAGTATCAGAAGTTAAAGCACTGCTATACATTCAGCCAGATAGCTTTTTCTATACATCGATATCTTCTGTAAAGGGCCCTTTTCCTAAGCATCTGAATGACATGAAGACTTACATTAATGCAAAAATCCCAGTAAAGGGCTGAGGTTCTGACCTAATGCTTCCTCCCACTCATTCAAAATAGTCCTTAAGGCAGCTTAGCCCAATCTCAAAATCAAAGTATGATGTTCTCCACTTCTGCTTCCTGGTGGATAATGTATGGACTGTAGCAAGTATATCTCACACACCAGCAAGGTCTAACTAGCATAATGGTCCTTTGGTGCCACTAGCAGTCCACATAATTTACAGTCACCCTCAGATTGCTCTAACTCATGGCAAGGAACAAAAGCTGGCTAATGATCAGTCAGTGAAAGGTGGCATCTTTGCTCACACCTCCCTCCCAATTAGCACTCCTTGCTCCTTGCCTGCAGCAGAAAATCTGGGCCTTTATATTATTTTCCCACAACAGCAGCCTCCATCATTAATTAGTGTATGGAAGCACTGGAGATCCATTGGGAACGGAGAAAAAACATTCTCCTGTGACAGTGCTACTCATGCTAACAACTCCAATTCCCCTCAAGCTGTCAGTGACACATCCTTGAGCTTCTGGTGACCCTGCACAAGACCTTCCTTTGGACTCAGAAACGGAAACAATGAGATATACAACTCATGAAGCTTATGGCTTCCTGACTCATGATTTTATTATCTTTATCTAATGGGGTTCAAGCTAAGTCCGAAGCCTTTACTGTAACTGGGGCATTGGTAAGGTCTCTATCCCATGTTTATTCTCTGTTGACTAATAATGCAGTTTAGCTTACAGTGATGTGTCAGTTTTGTATTGTTTTTCAGTAAGGACATGATTTGAGTGTCCCTTCTTTGTTTTTCCATCTATTTTCATAAAACTAGCAAGAATGCTGTATCTTTGGACCTTAGATTCACCATCAGCTGGCTTAAAATAAGAAGTTTTTAGGCAGACAGACAAAAGCCATCTTGAGGGGAAAAAGAATCTAAAAAAAAAAAAAAAAAGTAAATTTGACAAGGGTCTGTTCCTGTGCTTTGATTCCAGCAGAAATCTGGCTAAACTAGAGATTTCTCAAGAAAGCTGGAAGTTATAATTATCTTTTAAATATTTTGAAAAACTATGGATAAGATCTGGAGTTTTAGGTATCAGATGAAATTTTCTGTCATTCTTTCATAAGTAATAATGCCACGTTTACTTTTTGTTATGATATCAGGTACAAGAAGAAAGTACACATGTGACATAAGTGATATCAGTCAAAAACACCATTAAAATGTACATTAAGAAATATGCAAGCAGCTTTCCACTAACAATCAGTTTTCCAATTTTATGTAGCTTTTTTTGCAGTCCAAATTCACAAGCAGCTTTGCCCAGAAAAGAGCAGCTAAAGAATACATGATTTCTTTTCTCTGTAGTTTTATTACACAAGGAAAAGGTCCTGGTGAACTCAGCATCTGCCCAGTTCAGATCATGGCTGTACTATGAGACTATATACCTTGTACTGATTAGGCTCCCAAAGTCCTAGTTTGACATCCACTTGGTTCAGCTTAAATCTGCAAATGGTCCAAGGTCAGACCTTTGGCTGTTGTAAGGTGGAGATCAGCAATCTGAAGGGGATATCCCCAGGATATTAAATCTATTGACCTATTGACCCAAAAACTCTGATAGTTGAAAAGAGCTGTCAGTCACTAACACTGAAGTCTCTGCTAAGCAGTATATGAAGTAAAACAAGCACGTTTTGGGATTATTCCCTAACAGTGTCCCAGTTCAGATTTTTTATTGACCTAGGGCATAAGTTAACTCCTATGATAAGGGTCTGCCAATAAAAGGCAGAGTCATCAGTACAGATCACAAGGGAAAATTAAGTTTAAACATCAAATTCATTCTTTAAAAGTTAAATAATGCTTCTGGCATCAATAAGTTCCAAGTAAAATTCTGTTTTTTCTATTCACATTCTTTTCCGTCCTCATCCCATTAATGATGAAGTGCACATACCTAATGTGCCTAGTTTGGTATTATCACATATAGAACATGTCACCTTCAATCCCCTTCTGTCTGTAATTTAAGCATTTATGCTATTGGACAGAAGAACACTTATATTGCTCCCCCCACCTTCTTTCCAGGATTGAAAGGATTGAAATAGAAAGTTCTGTATCTTGCTGAAACACCCATATGGAGGGCTGCAGATGTGAGAAGGATGGAGAGTGGATAAAGACCAGGACAAAAGAAAATGTAAAGGAGGCAAAATATTTCAGCTGCCTTTTAAAATATCAGCTGCCTTTTAAAACATATAAAGTTAACTCAGATCAAATTGATTCCAGAACGGTATGCATTCTATTCCAGCAATATCTATTGCCATATGGGACTTTTAAATACTGGGTTTGGAAAGGAAAGAAAAGAACACAAGGTAGCCTAGTTAAAAACGCACCAGAAGTATGAAGACAGCAGCCCAGTCTGTTACTTGATATTCAAACCTTCTTAGAACTTTACTGGGATTTTTCTTCTTCTTTCTTCTGGGGGATTCTACATTGCTATATGATCAAACGCTTGACAGCCATTTTCAAGTAATTTTGCATGATTTCCATACTGAAGAAGTATTAAACATAAGATTCCAAGAAACTAGTCAGACTCTTCACATTTTGCTGTTTTCTCCAGCATAAACACCCTAACCAGTGCCCCTAAGTACAGTACAATATCATACTATTTTCCATATTTTCTTTTCCTCATAGAAAATTCAAAGCTTTTATATGTTTTCATATTTGTTATACATTTGGATCAAATATCTCTTGAATATGTAGAAGGGAACAATCAAATGTAGAAACAACAATATTTTTGAGTGTGTTTGACTATGAGTGTTCAAGTACATCTACCTATCCTGTGATGCATTTAAATTCTCTTCATGAACAGCTTAGAATAAATAAGTTTTTCGGCACTATGTATGGAGTTAAAAAATATACAAATCAAGTAAAAGTATGTTAAAAGTAAAGTACAACTGTGAGATAAAATAAATTTTAAAAGGAGGAAGCTATATAGTCTAACTGCAAATGAGTCATCTTAATGGCATAACAAGAAGTAAAATGTACATGACTTTGGCATTACAGTCAGCATCACAATTGTTCTGGTAAGAGGGGAAGGGGAGAGAAAGAGAGTCTGACTTTAGATGCCTAAGTGTTGCTTAATAGCAGGGAAGCAAGAATTCTACTTCATAAAGTTACCCTTTTTTTATAATGTTTTGGGGCTATTCGTGTGATAAATGTAAATATTAATCATTGTCTAGTAAACTACTACACTAAGTTTCTGTTTCAATTATATCCCAGAGTGAGGAACTCATATAGAAACAATTGTACTCTTTTCATTAATTTCGTAGAATCACAGAATCCTTTAGGTTGGAAAAGACCTCCAAGATCATCAAGTCCAACCGTTAATCTAGCACTGCCAAGGCTGCCACTAAACCATGTCCCCAAGTACCACATCTGCACATCTTTTAAATACCTCCAAGGATGGTGACTCAACTACTTTTGTAGGTGGCCTGTTCCAATGCCTCACAACACTTTCAGTGAAGAATTTTTTTCCTAATATCCAAGCTAAACCTCCCCTGGTGCAACTTGAGGACATTTCCTCTTGTCTTATCACTTGTCTGGGAGAAGAGACTGACCCCCACCCACGATAAGGAGAGCAATAAGGCTTCCCCTGAGCCTCCTTTTCTCCAGACTAAACAACCCCAGCTCCCTCAGCTGCTCCTCATAAGACTTGTTCTCTAGACCCTTCACCAGCTTCATAGCCCTTCTTTGGACACACTCTAGCACCTCGATGTCCTTCTTGTAGTAAGGGACCCAAAACTGAACACAGTATTGGTGGTGAAACCTTACCAGAGCCGAGTAAGGGGGAAAAATTACTTCCATAGTCCTGCTGGCCGCAGCATTTCTGATAATTTGAAACTATTCTGCAGTGACTAACATGTGAACATGTCTGCCAAAGTATTCAAGATTGTTTTTGCACTTGTGTGTGTATTTAAGATCATTAGGCAATGCTGTGAATAACTGCAAACATCATGTAACGGTGAAACATCTTTATCATTCTTTAAATCCAATGTAAAATGTTTTTAAAGTATAAACATGCCTCATATAAAGAAAAGAAAGTCTATTTGCCTTTTTATTTCAGAGGACGCATTATTATCTCAGGAACTTGTTTAAAGGTGACCTACAAATAATTTATCAGCAGTTAGTTTTATATAGCTCATACTTTATGATGAATGAATCAAGAGTGCCAAAGGTTTATTTTAGACTTGTTACTTGTGTAAGGTGTGTTATTTTTTTTTCTTTAGGATATTTTTAAATGTCAGTTTTCATTTTCCTGTATTTTAATCACTGAACTGATTAGCGATTTAAAAAATCCATATCAGCATGGTTGAAGAGGATGGAGAAATAAGAAAGATTTTATACTTACTTACCCTCTCTAAAAGGTTGTTCTGCGTTACAGCTACTACAGTGTTAACAAAAGAAAAATACAAAAAGTATCAGGGATTATCAGTTAAACTCCTTTTCTTTCCTTGATTCATTCCTCCCTTTATCTTTTTTAACTCTTATGATGTCATCCGTTCACCAGCTCTTCACACATAGATCTTAGTAAATGGACTTGGACATTTAACAGGAAAAAGAAGGAACGGGGTGGGGATGTAATACAACTGTCAAGCCTTTTTACATTTAATAAAGTGTTAAAAATTTAACCCAAGCTATATTCACTTTTTCCTTTTTTATGTTTAACCCATTCTTACTTTAAAAACAAACAAAAAACACCTTACTGCCTAACATATAGAGATAAGATCTCAAGTTGTTCAGTTTTAAAGATTATTATAGCCAATAGCCATTCTTTCTACTTAGGAATGGACTGAAGAACTAGGGCACTGATTTGCAGTAGCAAAAGATGGGAGAATTGATATCCAATTCTGTTTAACCGAGCATATTATGCATGATGTATAAGAGACTCACCTTGCTCCTTTACATCAACAGCTGAAACAGGTATGGAGGCAGCCAATTTCCCTTGGCAAGGAAGAATCATCCTGTCTTAATTTATAAGGTCCTCATCTGTCCATCTTGGAAGGAACGGCATAGCATGTTTGGCATAGACCCTAGTTCAAGGACTGCAATGAGGATGCCCTACTCAGCTAACCAAGAGTGCTTTGTGTCTGCCTTCCTCATCTCTGCAGGCAGCAGCCTGAGGTCTTCTGGCCTGAACACCTAATTGCCATAGTCAGTACTTAAGGTGATGTCCCTATGAAGTAAACCACAATCATGACGAGATAGCTTTTTAAAAAGAGAGGTGATGTAAATAATATCAAGAGGCATCTTGAGGCATTGAGAAATGCAGGAGACAGCTCAATCCCAAGGAAGGACTAGTGACACTAGTCCTGTCTTCACTGTCACAGAAAACCTTTGTTGCAAGTAATATAAAATTAAGTTCATCGGTTTCACAAGGCTCTGCAGATGAAAGTCCACAGCTGTGAATACTACTGCTGTTTTGGATGGAGATGCACTGGTAAAGCTGTGTGAAGCTGTTTTGCATAAACTCATGCCCATAATATTCTAGCTCCTAGCTGGTGCTACCTGATGTGTAAGTGCTGACAGATCCCTTTTTCTTACCTGTCTTAGTGCTTTGAACAAATCAGGATAGAATTCTATGCTTCTTGCCTGTTTTTATTTCTTTATCCCCAAGTGCTCAACCTCCTGAAAACCTCTGTAGCTGAAGCCATATCAGTAGCAATAGCTTAAAAAAGAACTACCCACTACTTTCTCCAAGCTACTAATCTTTTTGGAGAAAGAAATGTTTGATATGAATTTCCTTGATTATTCTCATTATATTTAATGTTGGGACAGAGGGAGAGAGGGAAGAAGCTCAGTCCTCTGACTGTCTCTCATTTATGCTTGATTCTGAGTAAGTGTCAGATGTGCGTCAGGGTATGTCACAGACTTCAATGCAAAACCTATGGATTTACTTCATTATGAAAAGGAACTGAGTGCCTCCAATCATGAAGATACATTTCTAATGGCAACCTTTCCAGGATCTAAGGCTTGCACTAAGAAAGGTTTACTCCACAGAGGGTAACAGTCAAAAGGACAGCAATGAATTTCTCTCTTTTTTGTCAGCTACTGATCTTCATCTCTCATGCATCCTCCTGAAGCGGGATGTAGATGCAGTACTGGCTCGTTTACTCTGAGCTATCCTCTGCTCCTTCTCCACCCTACCAAGCTGTTTGTGGTTGCTCGCTGGAGCCATCTTGAGTGTATTTGCCACCAGCTGCTTCCCACAACCTCGTTGCTCCCCTACCCACCTCCAGAGTGTTGCACCACACTGCAGGAGCCCACAGTGCCATTTGCCAACACCATCTGCTGGACCTCCTGAGCCAAGATTACCTCCTCCTAAGCCCACACCCTCTCTATCAGGGTTTCAAAGCCTACAAACAAGGGGTCACAATCTGAAAAGAAAGGCTCAAAAAACCTGAAACTGCTGTTCTTATTCCCAGAATCTTTTCTTTCTCTTTCCAGCACACAAACATCCTGTTCATCTTGCAGTAATTGTTCTGGTGGAAAACGAAAATTTCATTACAACTTTTGGCTGCTGGTTTAAGCATATGAGCGGCCCCAGCAAATCTGTGAGGTGATAGTCTTAATTATATCTTCTCTATCTCCAGACTGTCCCAACCCAAAGAACTGAAACTGAAGACCCAGATGGTGGATATACTTACTTATACCTGAATCCCAGTCTCTCTATAGTGAAGACTTTTAGTAATAGAATTTAAGGATTGTTTTATTTGCTTGACCGCACTGCTTATTCCTGTATCTCACGCTTGTGATACACTGACTGGTCCCTACACATCCTTAACCTCCAGGAATCTCTTGCTTATATATTTCTCCCTTTCATCTCTAAAGCATCTGCATTGGATTGACACACCACAGTGGTTCTGAAGAGCTTTAATCTTCCTCTAATCTGTAAGGTACTCTGATGCTTTTCTTGCTGTTTCCTCTTTGTTGAGAAAACCCTGTGCTTTCAGCCCCCAGGTCTCATCCCATGTTACAGTAGAAAGGTTCCTCTGGGTCCCCTGTACATTTTTCAAGGACCATGGTCCTTCTACAGCTGCACTGAGTATGAGGACATGTTATTGACTCAGCTTGAGGAAAAAACCTATGAAATCTAGGCTCTACATGGAAAATAAGCCTCAGGTTATTATGCTGTCATGAAACCATAGGGTCTTTCTTCCATCTTCCATTCAAACACATCTAAAAATGCAAAGAGCAATTTTTTCCTTTGTAAATCATACTTTTCCAATGGTTTTGGTCAGCTGTTGAAAAAAAAAATAATAATAATAATTAAAAAAAAAAGGCGGACCCGAATCCCCAAGTTCTACTTCTGCTTTCAACTCTCAGCCAGATGTAAGATTTCCTTAGTTCCCTTCTTCAAAGTGTTCCTCAGTTTACCAATTTGCAAAGATGCTACAATAACAGCGACATTTCCACAGGAAAGCAGAGAGGAAAAGCAAATGTTCGCAGAAAGACTTCAAAAATGGAAAAAATAAAATATTGGATAACTTATTCTTAGAAATTAAAAATGTGAAAGATTATTTGCATATCTACACATCAACTTAAGCCTTAAATCTGCTTGTAAGTGAACCACTCCTATGTGAACCCTGCACTCTGTTTATAAGGCACATTGTTTCCTTTATAAAGCCTACAGAAGCCAGACTTTGATTTGAATACAATAAAATTGCAGAAACAGCAGAAGCTGGCCATGTAACTCCTATTTTAATGAATACCTAAAGTAACAGTCCTCTAAGCCATTGTGTCATCTTTCAACTCATGTCCCTCCCTCCCCCTTTCTGCACCAAACTCGAGGAAAAGAAAAACTGATTGGCAGGTACTGTAGCTGGCGTGAATAACCACGACTATATATCTTGTCAAAAATCAGCATGTACTTTAAAAAAGAAGAAAGTAAAATATGAAGATAAGAGGAATAATCTGAGGCTCTCCCATATTCTCATTCAAATTTTTCTATTTAGATTTCACTATATTTCCTTTTTTAACCTTCTCCTGCAGGTCTTTATATATAGGACAAAAAAATCCACTTCTGTCATTTAAAGCATGATGAAAGTACCAAAGAAAAATCTATTTTCAGCTGTTTCTCGTTAGAGCACTTTTTTGCCACTGTGATGAAAGTCGATGCAAAGAAAGAAAGACGAGTCACTGATGAAGATGAAGAAGCATTTCTGATCAGCCATCTGTTCAAGCAATTAAACCCCTCGCAAATAAAGTTGTGTATACATATATAGCGAGCCCATAAAGATATACATATCTATGTGTACACTGGCATGCAAAGACATACATATAAATACCATGTAAAGTCTGCTTTGCATATACTAAACTCTGCTTAAACTCAGCTTACATGCTGAGCATGGCTAATTAAAGGCATACATAGAGAAACACTGCAAATGTAAAATAGAATTTGGCCCCAATGGAGAACAAAGCCTTCTCTATTAGCATCCTTTTCTCTTAATGGTCCTTATGCAGTAAAAATAATGTCCAAACACTATAATTTCACTCCCAGAAAAGTTACAAATACTGTAGGTATCTTTAGAAACAGCTGCAAAAGTGGATTCACTTCTGACAAGATTGGTGTTAATTACCAGTAAGGACTTCAGTATAATACTATTTAAATCATTTTAAATTATCCCTCTCAAAAATTAATTTTTCATCAAAGATTACACAAAAAAATCATGATATCATCTCTGCAGCTGCGATTTAGTAATAATTTCATCTATTATTACCAATGTCAGTTAGATAAAAGAAAAATGGCATCCTACTGTGCTGATTCCAGCATAGGCCATATATAGAAATTTTTAACTATCACTTATAATCGCCTTGATGAGCTTAAACCTCCTCTCAATTAACACCCTAAATGACACTGAGACATCTTAATGGAGGATGTAAGTAAAGGAAAAAGACTTTAATCAAAGAATAAAAAGAGAAGTGCCAAGCAAAAGGAGGAAGTCTGGCGCACCTCTCTCAGTGTCCAATCACACTGAGGTCCTTTATCTTGTCTTGAACTTCTTGTCATCTTAATATTGTGACTGTAACTTCACAGCAGCCATAAGGGGAAGAAAAAAAAAAAAAAGAGTGCATATTCTTATCTGTAGTTTGCATCCACGTCTGAGAAAGACAGTGGATGTATACACTGAGCAGGCAAACACAGACTAAATGAAACTGAAGAGACTGAGAAAAAAAAAATGATTGTAAGTTAAAATGAGCCTTACTCCATTTTGGTTTCTCTTTCAATACTGGTTCAGGGCAGACCTTAAAGATGTAATGATTCCCATACTATTCAATAAAACTTGAAACAGCATGTTCTGATCCAAACATCCTGACCTGAACAAAGTTCTGCTTTTACAGCCAAGCAGTAATTATACTTTTAAAGTTCTCACTTGCCAGACAGCCATGTAGATGTTTGTTTAAATGGCACCTACAGTTAATATTATTAAGGGCATTCTTGTCTCTTTAAAATACCTCTTAGGATCCCAATACAAGCATTTAAATGCATATGTATGCCAGGTGGTTACGACAGTACTCTTCAAATTTCAGGAGGATTCACACATAAGTCTGTGTCTAGTGGTTCCCAAGCCTGTGAAGCCAACTTTCTAGCCATCAGAGTAACCACACAAATGTAAGGAGCTGATAATCCTCAGCTACCTTCTGCAGGCTTCTTGCTATAGCCTTGTGCAAAACCACTGGGCGATGACATCAGCCTGAGAGCTGCTGATTTAGGCTGCATGTAGTCAAAGGGATGGGTAGCGGGTAGTTTTGCCCTGGTGTATGTCTTGGTGACAATCTCCCAGCTCTGACAGAGAAATAGGGTATTGAGAAGTGTGGTCACAAATGCCTCTGAGAGACTTCAGGTGCTGTAAGTGCCCAGGAACCATACATCTCTGCTTCAATTGCTAATGTCGCTGTTAGGTTTTGATGTATCTAGACTACCACAAATAGAAGTTCCTGTTCACTGTGGCTGTTCCCATGTCTGTAATTCAAAATATATATATATTGTTTCATGGCCTGATATTTTTTCAGTTAATTCACTCATAATGAGAAGCAAATTAATATCTCTGGGTGCATTAATGGTAAAAAAAAAAAAAAAAAAAAAATTCTAATTAAAATCAGCAATGGTATTTCATTTCTTTCAAGTGTTTGTTTGCCTGTTAGAGCTTCACAAACTGTTAGCTACAAATAATACTAGTTAAGGATTCATCTCATTTTGATTAGGAAATCATTTGCAAATGGATTTTGCTTTTATTTGTCATAGGTATTTGTTGAATAGTTCACCCAACCATTTCAGCTTGTTGGTTGTTTGCTTCAGCTTTTCACTAGTCAATCCTATCCCGGTGCTAAGCACACAGTATTTATGACACACAAAATACTGTTAAAAGAGCCCCTAAGGTAAAGGTAAGAAATACTCCAACCTCTGCTCCATGACAGGCTCAGTATCCAGTAAATTTAGTCACTGCTCTAACAGAGAAATTGATCAAACCCAGGGAATTATTTCACCTCCTGTGCCGAATGATTTTAGACACATGAATATTACATAGCAACTAATAATAAGCAATGGACTGTGTATTTTTAGGGAGAAATTTGCAGATGTGCAGTGATTCGTATTAATATCTGTGCAACTTTCAGCATTCACAAATATTACCCTGCCGTGGGGGCAGCTGTCTGAGTATTTCCAACTAAAGAGCTTCCTGTGACTCACAAAAAAGCAACCTTCCACCATTCACTCTCCAAACTGGTTTCTGCTCAAGCTCCCCACATTGTCCCACCCCACCCCCAGTCTCCCCCCAGTCCCCAGTTTGGTCTAGTCTTCTAGCCAAACACATTTCTTTCTCCAATTAAAATTAACAAAGTAATGCATGCAATGAAAAAAAAAAAAAAAGAAGAAAAAAAAAAAAGTGTTCACTGATCTGAAGGTTGACACTTTACAGAGAGGGGGAAAAAAAAAAGAGAAACTAATAACTATAACTTTACAGAATGAAAACATCTTGCATGGAAAAGAAGCATCACTTTCTGTAACTGCAGCTCTGACAGAAACTGCTGTATGGGCCACTGCTAAATTCTAAGCACACCATCTTAAAGACAACACTCCCGTTTCTGTGTGATCAAGGAAACACTTATTTTCTTATCCAGCAGAAGAACTCTAAGTACACTGCTTTTAACTTGGTCTCCATTTCTGTTTTACTAGTATGATAATCATTTCTGTTGATTACAAGTCTGAAAAAAACGCCTTTTCTGATCAAAATGGCTGTGGCAAAAAAGAGACTAAGGCAGACCTGGTAATGCTGATATTAAAAGGAGGTCCTATTCCTGGAATTGGGTTTGAGCTTCCTCAGCAAGTGACTCTCATAAATGGCATCTCTTCAGAGGGATGGGAGTGTGACAGTCAAGACACATCAAGAAATACTTTCAAGTGCAGAGAAGCCTAGGAGCACTGATATTCAGAATCAGCTAAACAAATCCACATTTTGGTGTGGATGGACTTTCTTGCACTGGTTTATCACTTTGTGACACACATTTAAGCCAGTGTTAGGAAGCTTTGCAAGACAGTTAAATCTATCTAATGCTGACATTCATATCCCTTGCGCCCCGCTCTACACTGCTACACCCTGCTTTGCATGGACACTGGTGCTCATCTGATCTCAAGTAGCTTACTAGGGCATCAAACAAGCTCCACAACCACCATGAGAAGGAGGGAGAAGGCAGTTTGTTTCCTCACAGTACCAACAGGATTTTAGGATGGATCAGTTCACTGGGGACACCATTCCCCTTAACAGTGCTATGTCACTGCATTTAGAGCTACCATTTTGTCCATGTCAGAGATATTGTTCTAACCAAATACAGGGACATCTGGTAAGAAAAAAAAGACAAGACTTACACAAAAACAACCAATTTTTTTTTCAGGGTGGGAATGAATTACACAGGGAAATACACCAGCCTGGCAGTTGAGATTTGTTGTTGGCATTGCTATGTTGGTTAAGTTTATGATGAAGAAAAAAAAAAAAAAAGAAAGAAAGACAAAGAAAAAGCAACCCACACTTTCCTCTCCTAACTAGCACTGCTATGGCTGCAACTCCCCTGACATATATGCCATTTTATCTACAAAAGAGTACTTTTGCCCTATACTTATCTTGTTCAGGAAGTTGTATCAGTTTATCAGCTTTTTGTGCCAGTGTAAACTTAGCTTCCAATGGAAGTGTCTGACAGTCTAGCTATATCACAAGCCCCTTCTAGCTAGGATATGGTCATAACAGGAACCTTTAGGCTTTTGATTACGAAGAAAGCCTATATTTCAGTGGATGCCCTGCCATGAAGCTGCACAGCTGCTGTGAGGGTGCTATTTTTGCTTCTTCAGTCACCACCTTTCCAAACAAAAAAGAAATTCTGCGTGTGATGTGAATAACAATAAAAAAAAAAAATCTATTCAAAATGACTATGCTGCATTTGTGTCCTTTTATTTCTTTGCCAGCAATAAAGGAGTTCACTCTAAAATCCCCAGCGCTCTGCAATTGCTTGAGAGCCAGGACAGCTCTCAAGCCAGGTCTAAATTATAAAGTGTTGTTGACAAAGCTGTTTCAGTCACAAGCATGAAAAAAATCACACCCTTAATTGATACAGATAAGCCAGCAACACCCTCTGTATAGATGCAAGAATCCCTTTGCTGGCATGGCTTATGTCACTCAAAAAGGTAGTTGAAGAAAAAAAGACTCCAATATATGTTTTTCTCCTGGTAGAGCTCAGCCAACAAAGCCTGTGTATCACGGACCAATGATTCCCAATTTTTCTGCACTCAAGACTTGCTTGGGAGAATTGGCAACGCATAACACCTCCCTGCATCCAGACCCCTTCTCCCAAACTGGGCTTTTAGCTCCCCATTGTCTCCTTTTTCCTGCTTCCCTTCTTTTTAGCATTTGTTCAACAGCTACCTTGTTGCGCTCTAGCTTCCTGGGTCCCCTGCTGCTCATGGGGCCATTTCTGTATAGACAAGGTCAGCACATGTCTCCTAGTACTTCTGGTTGTAGCTGAACTCACTGGTTGGGAAATCTCCATCCAAACTTACACAGCCTGTCAGAATGAAAGTGAGTAAATGCTTTCCATATGACCATTTGGATTTGTCACTCTCAACATTAACACTCATCAAATCTCGGGATCGCTGAGGTTGGCAAAGACCTCTAGACATCATCTAGTCCAACCCCATGGTCAAACTAGCATCATCTAGAAGAGGTTACACAGGGCTCTGTCCAGTTGGGTTTGGAATATCTCCAAGGACAGGCACTATGGAGAACTCCATATTGTAACCAGTAGTGACATGGTATCATTTAAACCATTCCCCTGTGGGGGAAAAAAAAAAAAAAAAAAGTCTGCACAGACTCCAGCACATTTTTCTCATTTGGTTCCATTACCCAGTAACTGGTACAGAGATAATTAGAGATAGAGAACACACATGGGGAAAAACAGAAACTGGAGGTGCTATTCTGATAAGAGAAGAGACATTTAAAAAACAGGCATTTTGGAAGCTTTAAAGCTGATTAGTTTTCTGCAGTTCTTCTGTCTTTCTGCAGAATCCTAAGCAATCAGAAGGCTGCACCCTCTCTTTCCTTATATTGAGGTTGCTACTTGACCCCTAGAAGTTTGAATCTTACTGATACTTTCAGGAACGCTAACAGATCTAAGGACTGATTCTTATTTTGCATAGGAGATTTACAGTCATGTATTTCTACTGAGTAGATTGAGGTTATTCTTATTTTATATATATACATCCTTAAACACCACCAAATTAGATTCAAAAATAAACCATTTCCTTAGGAGTACAAGTAAAACAGCACGAAATACACAGAGTTCTCTCCAGATTGTAGACATAGCCTTATGGATATATGCTTATCCCCTCCTCTCTCTTTTTTCTTTAACTTATTTCTCAGTGGGATAGCTTGCCAGACCCACCTCAAGTCACTTTAGGTTCATTTAACTGAAGATTTAATCTTGCAGAATTGAATCCTCCTACACTATATCTTATGCTTGGATGGATCTATGGCTAACTGGACAGGTGCAAGGATGAATGATAACACATCACTATGTTAGCAAATGCTGCCTTAATATTTAACTTTCTGAAGGAAACTCTAGCCTGTAATGATGCTTTGTTTACTTTTGAGTTAAACACAAAAACTACTGATGCCCATGGAGTTACATTAGCTTTTTGAAAAAGGTAAATTTAAGGAGAATTAAGCTTTGCAAAGCTAAGCATAAGGGAATAATATTGAGTTTTGTTTATGAAACAGTGTTTTTAATCTTAAAAGTAGAAGGGTGGGAAACAGAACTTAAAACAACATCATCATCATATTTATATGAGAAATTGACTAAACAACTATTACCCATCATCTAACTTTAGAAGAATTATTTGAAAAAGAAAAAAAATACTTTTTCTTCAAAATTAATTTAACTATGTGAAATAATTCTTCTGCCTCTGTCCCTCTTATTCATGTCATAATATTGCAGCAACACAGTAAAACATATATATGAGACTTTCTTCCTAAAAGAGCACAAAGTTCCGTGTAGGTGATGAAAGTTCTTTAGCTACTTCTAAAAATCAGCTCCATCAGAGGTGAAACAGAGCAAGCACTTAACACATAAAAAAGGATGACTGTAAGTGAAGAAAAAGATTGTACCCAATTGAAATCTCAAGGAATATAAGTAGGGAGAATGTAATCACCCAGTCAGAAGTTGATTAAGATACCACTCTTTCAGCTGTGAGACCTTTAGTTTCTCTAAGTGGCTAGGACAAGTTAACATTTCATTCAAAAGGTGGGATCTCACAAACAGCATACTCTTCCCAACAAAGCAGGGACAGACATGGAGAGGAAACAGTATCGTTGGCTGAAATCTTAACACTGCACAAGTTCAAACCCAGGATTCACCTTCTCTCTTGCCCCTGGAGCTCCTTCTTTCTTTCAAACATTACATTTAGAAAGAAATTCTGTAAGGCAAGAAAAGAGCATTTGGTACAGAAGAACTAACCCTGTGCCTGCAAGATTCCTGAAAACAGCATGAGTTCCCTATGCAGGCTGCATCAGTAATTATTAAGTGGAAACAGTATTGCTATGCTTATGATATTTTTCTCTGTCCATCAATTACTCATATTCCAATAATTTGTTGTTGTTGTTGTTGTTTTGTTTTGTTTTTCTCATTAAAATTATCAGTAGCAATTGAAAACTGCAAAATTCAGCTGAAGCAAATAGCAAAACAAACTGGAACTGACTTTGGGCAGTTTCTGGAACCTGAGTTTCAGCTCCAGCTGTGTTCTCAGGGGCATGATATAGCAATCCCAAAGATTCTTTAATTCATGCCGCAAGTATTTGGTCTTCAAGACTAAAAATGCATAGTGGTCTGCACCTCCATCAGAAAAAAAAATGGTGAGACAAAAAAAAAAAAGAAAAAAAAGAAAAGCTTTATTTTAGCTATAGTGTCTCAGCAACAGAGTTGCTAAAGCATCACCAAAGCCTGTCCCTGTGGGAGAGAGACTGCAAAACCAGCCTTAGGGCAGTTGCTTCCCCAGGAGCAGCACAGGACTGCCACAGAGTTCGTAATCCAGAGCATGTTCACGTGTCTTCCATGCCCTCTTAATGTTTCTTGTGAAAGATGGACACTCATATAGCAAAAAGTTATGCCAGCAGCAGATCGATGCAACTGTGCCTCCTTCTAATAATTTTAATGCTGGATCATGATTGAGTAAGACATTAGGTGGACTGCAAAGTATAGCATAACACTGCCCTACTGTTAAGCTTTAATTAGTTAAGGCAGCATAGAGCCTCCCTGGAACAAGATGCTCATATTTCTTAGAAATGCAGACAGTCTTTTATAGAAGTATGAATTAAGAATAAGCGCTTTTTTTTTTTTTTTTTTTAAATATATGGAAGGTAAAGGCAGGGAAGGGAATTAGGGCATGAAACCCTCACAGGACAGATCACGAGCTTTCTCTTCAGGATAGTGTTTGAAATAGAAATACTCCCTGAAGAAAAGCAGTAAGTAACAGTATAGATACAATAGTATTAGTACTGGGAAGTGCCATACCCTATTTGATACAAGTGCAGCTGAGTGCCACAGGAAGGAGGAAATGGACTAACATTACTTGTGTTTTATTATTTCCTTGCTCTGTTGCTGATACTCTGTGAGATATTTAATGATGCACTTCACTCCCTATCAAAACTAGAAATAAAATATATGTGCCAAAAGGCATTTTGATCTGTGGATTAAAAAGACATAAAATAAATTAAATCTCAGGGCTGAACACAGAAACACTGAAAAAAAAAATGGCTTGACTAATTATGGGAATGTCTCCTCCAGCAAACTGGCAGTAGTGACATGGCCCTGCCTAAAACAACATGGAGCAACACATAAAAAAGGCTGGCCAGTAATGTTATGCCATGAAATGGTAATGTGTTCTTAGAGCAAAATGTTGATTTAAGTTTCTGTAATGGAATTTGAGGTCTATGGATATGGAGAATGGAACAATTTCAAATGAACAGCAGAGTTTGTCCTAACTATAGTCACTTCAGTACAAAAATGAATGGGTTTGCAGGCATGTGGTGGAGAATAGTTAAAAATGACTGGAGTACTCTTCAGATTATTGAAGCAATCTAGGAAATCTAAATTGGTCTACAGTGCCCGTGCCCAGAGCACCCTATTCACTTCCAAAATGAAGTGCTCTTAAAATAAATAAATAAATAAATAAATAAATAAATAAAAAGTGAAGCATTGCATTTGGAAAGAATCAGAGGTCTGGGCATGCACTATGCAGAACAATTTAAAATTACTGGAGTACTTCAGCTTCTTTTTTTTTTTTTTTTAGCATGCACTTCTTTTTGGAAGTGAATCAAAAAGCATTCTGTCATAGTAGGCAAACTCATGAATGATTTAAAAATTGAACCCTACACAAAACAAAGGGGTGGGGGGGGCAAGGATAATTAAAATAATAACACTACCTCCTCACCCCCCTGCCCTGAAAGCCACCGAAAGTAAAAGGAAGATGGAAAAGAAGGTAGGCAAGAGAAGAAGAAAACAAAAACACACACACACAAAAAAAAAACATACCTTCAAGGAATTGTAGGGACATCTCTGACCTGGTCTGTATGCTATGCAGAGATCCACAAATCAATACACTGCTGGAGCGACAGGATGGTTTTGGGAATAGACCATGGTGACCCTGTCTCCTCACCTTTGGCTATATGAACTTCCTTCACATCACAGAAAATGCCTCTCCTCCTTCCTGGTTGCATCTGAGTGTCTGCTCCCTTAACAGCTGCACTTGCCCACAGCTGCTTAACAACATTTTTGTATAGATTTTTCTTCCTTTGGTGCAAGACATCTTGCATGGGCTGGTTCTAAAGATTTTGTTGTGATTTAGTCAGGGTTAAAGATCTAGATCTTCAGTGTGTAGGACTATGGGGGATTTCAGCTTTCATTTAACATGAGAGTGTATTTTCTAGTCCCTGCAGTTGATGAGAAAAACTTGGAAACATATCCCCAGGAAGCTAGACTCGAAATTCTAGCAGGCAAATAGGAAGATCTCCCCCTTCTCACTCCTCCCCACACAACCCAAATTATTTTTAAAGCTCAGAATTCCAAAACCAATTTCACAACTTTGCAATATGCAGGTCTGGCAGTCCCCTTCTGCTTTGCCTCCCTCCCGGTACGCAACGCTTCCTCGCAAGTTAAGATGAAAGGGAGAACATGGCGAGGAGAGGAGCCTGCCAGGATCTCCATCCCCTCACACCAAGGCCACCGAGGGCAGACACGCAGGTTGGCGGCCCACAGCCACACCAGCAAGAGTCTTTGGAGGGTTCATGGCTGTGGAACTGAGGAACGCTGCAGGCCTCGCTCTGAGGAAAGGAGAAGAGTTGGCCTCGCTGCCAGCAAAATTAGGGCTCTCTTCCAGCACTCAGAAACGTACACACTTTTATGTATTTGCCACATGGCTCTGCTGTGCGGCAGCACATGTGTTGTGGCTGCGCAATGCAGAGTGAAAAGAGCACGCGGCTGGAGAAGTGCTGCTGTGGGGAAGTGGCACAGGCAGGCCCCGGTACCTGGGGTCGGGGCGGCAGCTAGAGACACTCCTCTTCTGCCTGCCAGAGGGGAAGTTTGCACTCAGTTGCCTTTTTGCAAGAGCAAAAGCCTCGTTACCAGGTGCTTGGGAAGCTCTGGTCTGTATTTCTTCACCCTAATTTCATTATTGTCGGCCTGTGGCCTGGTGTTGCTCTCTGCAGCACAAAAGTATTAATGGAGACCAGGCCCCATTGAAGTAGGCAACAAAGCCATAGGAGATGACTGTAAAGAACTTGCATTGACATCTGACAAAATGGGCAAAGGGTAGAACAAATGAAACATTATTTCAATTCCAGGTCCCCAAAGTCTCACATCAGTGTCTTAACTAAAAAAGACATAACTTCTTCATTAGCCCACAGTGGAGCAACTGTTGAAAAATCAAACCATTCTACCACAGCTCTCCCAAAAACAATCTACAACATAATTTCCTACGTACATCCGTGCTTATGAGGAAAAATCCTATTAAAAGGGACCTTCGTGACAAATGCGCCTCTGGTTCATGAACACCCTTGGAAAACAAGGAGGTCATTTAGGGAGAGTCAGCTACAAATGCAGAACAAGGTTCTCCTTGCCTTGACCAGAGTTAATGTTTGCTCAGCGGAGGAGCAGGTGACACAAGGCAATCTGCATGCAGCCGAAGGCTGATGGAAAGCTTGTTTGTGCTCAGTACACTAAAGAAGTTGTTCAGGAACAGTTACGTAAAGATTAGCCCTGTAACGCTGCCAAATGCTTCGTGTTATTATGTGCTGTGTTGGTGCCAGGCAGCCCCACTTGTCAGAGCTGCCTCATAGGGCAGTTTTAACATGCACACCCACATTTTCAGAGAGCTTGGGGAAGGAAAAAAAGAAAAAAAAGGCCATAGAGGAACCAACTCTGACCTCGTTCGCATGGCTGCCACTACTGATTCCCGTCAGCTTGTACCTGCCTGAGTGCAACCAGCGTAGAGCCGGAAAGGCGCATCCACCTCATTTTTGTGATGGCTGTCCTCGCCTCCCCTCCTCCTCCTGACCATCATGTTTCCTCAGAGAATCCCAGCAGTGTAGATCAAAAAATAAAAGTAGCAACACAACCATGTGGGAGCATACAAATTTAATGTTGGCTAAATAGGAAGGCAGTCTAAATAACACAATGATTGGAGTTATGCAGGTCATAAATCTAGGGAGTAAGGAACTCACATACTTTCTTTTCTTTCTTCCCTTGCTCCGTTTTCTTCACAAAAGTTCATTAAACAATGATTCTTTTTCCTTTAAAAATTTATGAATGAATTATGTGTTCATGAAAATGAGAGAGTAAAAAGCATTGGCCTTAGCCAGACACAGTGCAGTCTGGCACTGCAGAGAGAGAAACCTGTAAATAACTGATATGGGTATTACCTGTGTGGGACGCACCTGTCCTGGCAGGGAGTGGATGTGGAGCCCAAGACTCTGAGGAAAAGGTTGCTTCATCCAGAAAACTGCTTTCATTTGCACTACACAGGTCTCAGTTATGAGGAAGCAGCAGCTGCAGAGAAAAATAGGAGTCTGTCTGCAAACATAAAAATGGACCTCTTTATCTAAACTTGTATCATAAGTGGCTCAATCCTTTTCTAAGGCCTGGACATAGCTGTATCATCATTGCAGAGTAGATTGCCCAGTGAGAAAGGAGCAATAAATAACAGACAGTAATAAGAAGTTTTATATAGCCCTTTTTATGCATAAGTTTCTACTACTTTACAAAATAGAAAGTCTCCCTTTGTTTCCCAATCTCATTCTCTCTCCATCTCCATAGAATCATTCTTTTTTTTTTTTCACTTTTAAACAGATTTTATACATGTATTTCTTTATTGAGTCCTTTTTTTTTCTTTTTGACATTTTCTTTTCTTTTCCAACCTCTTTATTCTCACTTAGCTTCGATTTTGGATCTGTTTTTTCCAGTATTCTACCTCTTTTCATTACTTTGTATTTCTGCATCTCCTCCTCTCTGTTCTTTGCCTGTCTGCTTGCCCCTTCCCTACATCTCTTCTTTATCTGTTGCCTTCTCTCTTCATTCTCTCTGACGGTGATTCTATTCCTTCCTAGCTCTGTTTTCAAAACCCTCTTCTTACATCCTGTTCCTTGATGTGATCATTTCACATGTTCCATTCCCTTTCTTGTCTCCTGTGTTTATTATTATTTATATAGCTTAGTGCCCAGAGTTATAATCTTGACTGTCTTCTCAACACCACCACCATCACCCTTCTCAGGGATCTACATGAACAGTCAAGGGCATTCTGTCTCAAACATGTCTTTTCCTTCTCCTTTTTTACTATCTGCAGATTGAGCCTGCCTGACAATGAAAATATTAGGATTATCTTGTCCTTCCAATATGTCAGGAGAATAGGTTCTGGCTGCAAGGACATCTTGCTTTGGAGTCTGTGGAGAAGGGGCCACACTGCGACATGATCTCCAGGAAGAACACCAATTCATTTATTGCAGAGTATCAATAGAGTAGTTTCAAAGGATGCAAATTCCTCAAACATCTCTACCTCTTCCAAAATCAGGTTGGCTAGTGACTGTGGAGAGGGAACTAGCAGACTCCAGACTGACTTTGCTGACTGCGTGGCTGTCACAAGCAGAATTACTCTTTTCTAGGATTGCCCTCAAGATGAAGACTATAAGTGAATCTGTCTGTGCATGTCTGGCACAGTACACTCCACCACAAGAAGAATAAATTAAAAAATAAAATAAAATAAAAATAAAATAAAATAAAATAAAATAATAAAATAAAGGAATGGGAGACAAAATGACTCAGAGCAACCCATGGCTGAAGAATGGAACATTTTCCTGGGTATTTTTAAAGGAGTGAGTCTGATGATAATTATGTTTAAAACAAACAAGCAAACACTGTGGAGCTTTCTGGGCTGCAGTGGGAGTATTTCAAGCAGCTTCTTAGCTGTGGTAAGGTATGGTTTTGTGGCAGCCCTTGACTTGCTTCCACTTGCCTTGAGCTGACCAGGGTTTTCAAACAGCCAACTTTGGCCTTAGGAAGCTGAATCTTTTTGTGGGTTTATGCCTATGAGAAACTGATCCTCACAGCTGTACTGGATGGGAATGATACCCAAGACCTGCTTCTCTCTAGAAGGATAAAACTTAGCCAATGATTACTTGTACTACATCCAAAGGAAACCCAGGTAACTGGAGAAGGTTGAAATTCCCTTATCTGACAGTCAGCATTGTACTGTAACTAAGAGAGGTCTTCAATCCAGAAGGCTGTGAAAGCCAAAGGAAAAAAATGTAAAAAGGGAGAGGGTTGGAGTGACATAAAGAAAAAAGTGACTGCAGGAACAGTGGAACAAGGCAGAGAGGGAGAGGGAAGAGATGCAGAAAGAAGAAGAAAATTGAGGACGACAGTGGTTTAAAAAAAAAATGCTACTTGTGGAAAAAGTATCCAAAAGCTGAACCTGCAGTTACTGTTTTTCCTCTTCTTTTAATTCCTCCGTCTTTCACCTTTTCTTTTTGGATGCAAATGGGCCAGAATCCATCAGTATATGCCTTTCAGGATTCTGGCCATGAACACTGGCATGACATGGTCAGAACATTTTGGACAGAAGACCTAGTAACACTGATCTATATTACATTAGTTTTTACATTTTCAGCCCCCAGTATCTCTTCCAGGCTTGTTCCATCCCCAGAATCATATTATATTAACCTGGCTACTTTTACATGCTTCCATCCTTTTTTGTAACAAATGAAGGATATTTAAATCTTCTCCACACAAGTCTGGGAGGATAAATCAGAGCCTGCAGTCATATCTACACTGTGTGACCAGTGGCAAAGTTTTTTGATATCACAATTTTCTCTTTCCAGCCCTGTGTAGTGTCTGAAAGTTTTACTCTGGAATTTTGAAGGTCATTAAACATCTTGGTGAGCAGATCCACAGCCATCCCATAGAGCAGAACAATGGGAAGGTTGTTTATTTTGTTTGTGAGGAAAAAAAAGTTTTATACTAATACAACAGTATTTGATGCCACTAGCAAGGATACATATTCATGCTGCGCATCCTCAGCAGTATAAAAAATAGATCAAGAGTAGGGTTGTGGTTTTTTTTCCTTTTTTTTTCCATTATTTTGGAAAGAGAAAGAGAGAGAAAAAAAATAATGAAACTTAATATTGTTCAAATGTTTGTAAATTTTTAAATATAAAAATCTAGCAACCCCATATCCCTATCAAGCTGTAGCTCTAATTATTAACTTAGCATTCAGCATTAAAAGAAGCATAGCTGTTATTGCACCCAGAAAATAGGGATGGATGTGGCAAGAGAAGGAGGGAAATTAAAGGGGAATGATTATTATTTTCATGTACTCAAGTTCTGACATAAAAATGGAGATTTTGTCTGTTAAATGTTGCTGTGCACAAAATCATAGCCAGGTCTAAATGCCTTAGTCATGGCAGGGGGTAAAAAAAAGAGAATATTTGAGAATAATGTGAATTAAAAAGGCAAGTTAGTTTAAATTTCTGTTTGGTAGGGCCTGAGGCCTACAACTCCAATGGGAATACACTGTAGCCGGAGGGCTGATGAATGCCCTTAATGAAGTTGGACAACCTGGAATACATGCATAAAATGATTTTAAATATTGATATGATGTCATTGTGTGTCTGAAGATATTGAAATGTTCATTTTCAGAGCTAGACAGGTTGCATCTAATTTATTATGGGGAGGGGAATGATTATTTACATTTTTTAATGTAGCAATAAAACAATTATGGGATTTAGGGAGAGAGAAAATATTCATGCTTCTTGGAGAGAAAAAAAAATCGTGTTGTGATGTAAATGACTTAGAGGAGCTTGTACTAGAAGATATGGAGAAATACACTTTTCCTTTTTTCTTCCTGATAATTGAGATAATACATTCATAAAGTATGTAAAGTAAAAGGACCCTTTGACCAATGTTAATTATATTTAACCTGCTCTATGTATAGTAGAAGGAACAGCTTAAATATATCACTGGGGATGACTAACTCACCCATATATTCTGGATGTGTCTATTATAACATTTCCATGACATTGCCTGGTTCTCAGAACAATTCTTACAGTGAAGAAGAGGAGACGTGGTGTTATAATGGTGCATTCAGTTCCGTAGTGATATGAAAGTTTTTAACAGAGAATGCCTCAGGGCAGCTGTCTGCCTCATGTGTTCAGTATTACGGCTGTATAACACACACGGGTGGAAGTGTATTAAAGGCAGAGCCATTGCAGTCTGCTGGAGGTTGCTGGTGCTAAGGTCCAATCCTTATCATCTCCAGAACAACTTAAAAATGTATATTCTTTGCAAAAATTGCTTAGGACACTTTATTCACTTGTTCTTTTGTTCCTGGATGGTATTCATCCCTACCTGAAAAGAGAAAGAACATAGACTGCATTTCAGCTCTGGTGTAAGTTGGAGCAGCAACCTTATACATGGAGATGCTTAGAGGGTGATTTGCTGTTTCTGTAGAGCATCACTTTAGCTTTGCCCCCCCTTATGATATGTGCTAGAAAGCGGGAATGAAAACTCTCCCACCTTTAGGCTCCCTTGCCCACCTTTCATGTCAGTGGTTTAGCAGATCATGTCGGGTTTCACATCACTTTAGTAGAACCGTTAAGCACATGCCTAACTCAGAGCATCTCACTGAGGTTGTTTATTTGCACAATGATGGGCAACTTCTTGCTGAATCATTGCCTGAATAATTACAGACACAAAGTAACAGCAAATAGGTCCTTTAAAGGAGATGCACACTATACTCTGTGGTTCCATTTGATAGATCACAGACACTTGAAATTATGCCTATGACTTGGGCAGAGCTTTTGCTGTGCCCGGCCTTGAGGTAAGTTCCACAGTGGCCAAAACTCTTTCAGGAAAGCAATGGCAAAAGAGTTGGAGAAGCTGTCTTCCACTGGAAGCCCTTCCTCCTGAAGCACATACCAACAGTGACTGGATGGGCAGACGAGACAGAGGGAACAATATCTTGGAAAACATTTCCAGACCATCAAGTCTAAAAAGAGCTGGAAAACGGTAGAGTGAAGGGCAGCGTGGCTAAGGACAAAGGATACATATGAAAATTAACATGTTTTAGTGAGAAAGATGGGTGGTTGAGGATTTGACAGAGATGTGTAAGATCACATATGGCCCAGAGGAAGTACATAGCCATTGATTTCTCCCATTCCTACAGTAGCAGAAAGAAGGGGCACCTGACAAAATGAGGAAACACCATATTTACAGCAGAGGAAGACATTTTTTTTTTTTTCCACAGAGCACTTAATTGTGCAATTTTCTCTGTGAGATGATTATAAGAGGCCAAATACACCAATAGATTTGGAAAAAAAAGATTAGATAAATTCGTGAGAGATAGCTTCTTAAGTCTGGATATAACCTTTGATTCAGGAAATTGCAAAACCATTGATTGTCAGAAAAAAATTACATGTCTCCTGTTTCCTCTGCTTTTCCCCCAACCATCCATTCCTGTTAATGCCAGACCGTAAACAAAGCCAGAGATGCTGCCCAGTCTGGTACAAACAGGTGCATGGCACATACTAAATTCGGATGTGTTTTAGCTCTTCTCCACTGGTGAGCTATCAAGAAAGGAGCTGATTCATGGCATTCTTGACCTATTTCATCCAAATAGGAGCACGTGTCAATAGAGCATGGGTCAGTGACTATCCCCCATCTCAGAGCACAGCAGACAAGGAACTGTCTCCACCGGCTCACTCTTGGCACACACGTGCACATGAACCACCATGCACACGTTCACAGGTTTGCACGGCCCTTCCTGCTGCACCCTCAGCTTCCCTGCGCAGCCTTGTTTCACACTGTGTCTCAGCAACTATTTGCTCCTTATGTTTTAGATCACATATGTCATAGCTTTTTTAAAACTAATTTCAATTAAGGAATGGATCAAATCTCTCAATGATTCCAGCTACCCTCTTAACTGAAGTGATTGCCCTGGAAGGAGCGGCATTTGGATCTCAATTTGGTAATCAAATAGCCAAACTATGTGATTAGCCTATATCAAATTAGTCACCGTTCACCAGCTGACACCCTCAACTAATGCCTCCTGCCACTAATTGACTTTATTTCCACTCCCTTTAATGTAGCTACCTGTTTTCAAGCTGTTAACTGGATTTACATGCCTTTCAGCTTCATCTTTCTGATAAATGTCCTGCATCCCTCCTGCTCTTCAACTAATCCTTTCAGTATCTGTCCTCTCTTCTTCTACCCCTCTTTTCTCTCTTGCCTCAAATATGCTTCCATTCTTAACTTTCATCTCCCAAATAAACTTGCAGTGTGATTTTGGCCATTACAGAATAAAACACTGTGAAAAATCAGTGTGAGAAGGCAGGGGAGCTCTGCCTTTGAGTAGAATGGTGTCCCCACCACAAAGGCATATCGGGCAGGCTGAGTGGTCAAAATGAGAGGTCAGGACTCTGACTGCAGGGAACTTCCTCAGCTTCATCTGCTCAGCACTGAGGGGTGGAGCACAACCATCAATGGGGAACAGTGCCCGAGTCCTGCACATCAGCCTCGTTTAGTGTCGCCATCAAATATTATTTACAAAACACTAGGAGTGACTACAAAAAGTTTATTTCTGATCCAATTAGCAAAAACCATTTCTACATTGCCACCACTGTTCTCCTACCACCCCGCTGCAGCCATCAGTGAGGTTGTTGCCTTTGTGCTCCACCACAGAGCCTCTGTGCAGGGAGCGGGTGCAAGGCAGCCCCAGGAGCGTACAGCTGGAGCACAGCACACCTGCCCCACAGGAAGCTGGCAGCACTTTTCTCTGTAGGAGAAAAACAATGTGCTGCAGCCTCTTCCAGCTACCATATTACACACACCAGGTTATCTGGCGCAAACCAGAACAATCCCCAGGAAGCTGTAAATGGTGCAAGCAGAGCTGGGAGTGCAAAAATTGTGTGCAACAGCCTTGCCCTCTCCGCTTGTGAGTGACAGCCCAGCTACACACAGCCCAGATTGTGCCATTCCTCTCATTTGACTTAAGATATGTTGGGTTAGTGAGGTTCACTAACCATTCATAGTGAGTATATAATATTATATAGGGCTATATTATATACATTGCTAGGAAAAATAGCTGGACATTAGCATCATTCACTGCTAATACAGGACACAAAAGGAATTTTAGAAACTGCAGCAACCACAACTTTTCCTGGGAAGAAAATAAGCATGGTAAGAAACTGTTTTTCAAAAGCTTTAAAATGTTCCTAAATATCAACTTTATTTTTAAAAATTGCAACATTTGTCGAACAGAAATGTGATCTTAGCTATCTAAAAATATATTCAAAAAAGAGAAATGTAGCGTTATTTTAATGGTCTTAAATTTGAGGGAATAAAGTTTAATTCATTTATTCAACTGAAAAAATTATCTGAATACAATTGTAATTCAGAGTAAGTGAAAATATGTTTCCATTCGCATTTAACTTTTTGACATTTTTGTATTGTAACATGTACAATCCCCAAATTATTTAATGTATTTTGTTTCTTCTTTTACAAGACAACTGAAAAGCTTTCTACAATATGGGTCATAACAAAAATTTTCACTCCTAAGCTCCCTGAAGAATTGTGTTCAGTCAGGCAATTTTTTTGTGTGGATAAAAACTACCTCTTTATTTGTTTTCTGCTAATCAGACATCATCATAAGTGATGGACAATAGGATTTGTGTGAAGAGCTGCAAAATCTTTAGAATACATTTGCAAGGCTGATTCAAAAATCACATAGTATAATATATATTACAACATATTGTCTAGGCCGTCTTAGAAGAAATCATTGATACAACTGAGTAAACCAGCACAGGCCTTGATGGAATAGCGTTGGCACAAAAGAAATAATGCAGTAATGCACTCCCAAGAATTGAGAGCTAATAGAGAGCAACATAATGGATATTACCCAAGATGTAATACCCTTATTCTCATACATACCACCTCATTTCACATCAGGATGCAGACAACTCAGAAGAGAACTTATGGGAGGAGAGGGGGAGGATGAGGGACAAGGGTTTGTCCGTGAACAGATGCATCTGATTCACTAACAAAACCTCTCAGGCCCAAGTGGAAGGCACAGATTCAGAGACACTGGGTGTGAATTTTAAGGAAATCTCTCCAGCTAACCAATTTTCCAACACTCCAGTTCTGCCCTTGAGTTTTGTTGCTCCTCTGTAAGCTCCCTTCTCATCTTGAGCAAGAAAATGCTGTACTGGTAAATGTGTGAGGGCAGTAACCCTAGGGACAAATCTGAATTGTTTGAAACAACTGTTATTCACTCCTGAGAAATGTGACTGGATCTGGATAATTTACCAAAAGAATGGGGATGGAGGGGATAAGAGAATCAGTCACATTTGTTACACTTGTGTTACTCCTGTGCACCAAGCCTACCATACTATAACCTCACAGCAGCAAGACAGCCTCTACCCAGAGCTTGCAACTGGGTGCCCAGCACGTGGCCAAGAAATGTAAAATTACCCTAAAGCAGCGAAAAGCAGGTTTCTTTGTCTCTGTAAGCTCCTGTATTTTGCTTAGTGCTTTACTTCCTCACATCTGTCCTGCAAATGACTCAGATTTCTGAATCAGCAACTCCAGAAACCTAGTTTAAAAATGCCATCCATTTACCACCCTGTCACAGAAAGTTGCCTTCTGTGTTTGTGTGAGTACCCTTACCCCCCTCCAACAATTTCTACGACCTACGTCCCTTTGCATTGTAGGACAGAAGCCTGCATCTCTGTTGTCCTGCATCTTTAGGAAGGCATTTACATCACTGGGACACAGATGCTAAATATTACTATTGTTTTCAGGCACTATTCTATGCCCACTCTGCACGCAACGGCTCAATGGCTACGCAAGATGCACAGCAAAGGACAATCAGCCCCTAGGTCTCTGGGCAAAGTACATACCTCTCGATTTTGCCATTGATTTGTCAGGAGATGTATACTCAAGCAGATGGTTCAGGAGAGGATCCTTTAGGAAGAGTGTGGTCAGATTGACCTCACTTTCACTGAGCTGACAGCCTGGCGAAGAAAGTTAAACTGAATATCAAAATCATCAGGAGAAAACCTCCTCTTTCTTTGATTGTACAGTTTAAGAGGAGCCATTCGAGCTCAATTTATTCTCTACACAGGAACTTCATTGATTATCTCAGACATTCATGCAGGAAGGAAGATGAGATAAGAAGAAAGCTGTTTTTTTTTTTTTTTAAGTGATTGCAAGATGGAGAAAACTGCTTTGTGACTGTAATATATACCATAAAGTTCCCTTTGTGTAATCTGCTGCTGGAAAGTAAGAAGAGTTTACCTTTTCTGAACAAAAGAAATATTAGAGATGGGCTGATGATCACTGAGGGCAGAGATATGAATACTAGGATTAGGCTATATATTCAGATATAAGATTAACATAAGTTTTCTTGGGGGAAATATTAAGGAGGTCTTCCCCTTGTCTTGTCCTGCCAGTCACCAGCAGTGGGAAGACAGACTGATCACTATTCATTGTTTTTCAAAGGATATTCTGATTTGATCTCAGGCTATTGACCATGAAGGGGATTGCCACTGACTTTGAGAGGGAATCAATGCTGACTAAAGACTGCTGCCATGAATGGAGATTTGGGCTCACTTTTTCTCTACCAAAGTCAAGTGGCTGCCCCACCAGTCCCTCTGGAGTGGGGAGGGAACTGTTCAAATGCAAACCTGAATGCTGGGGGCAAGCAGAGGCATAACTTCTGGAAACTTTACAGAGTGGTACGTCATTGTTTACTGACAGCATATTTTCTTTGCCCAAAATGACAACAGTGAGGAAAGGGTGATGAAGCATCATGTTTTATCCAAACTTTTTGGTAGCTGTAGTATGAATTGAGTGGATAAAAAGAGAACATATCCTGGGAGGGGCTCTGCGTTCAAGTCAGTTCTTTGAATGCAGTTACCCCTTCACAGGAAGCATCACACATCCCGAAGGAACCAAGGTGTGCACTTTCACAAGGGCAGTTCATGAGCATTAACTGATACAGCAACTTTAAGTTTATAGATTTCTTGGGTCCATTCACAAAAAAAAAAAAAAATCTTCAAAGACAACCTCCTGTGCAAGCACGCTTTTATAGACGCACACTTTGAAACTGCAGTTTCAACTGAGGACGACTAATCATTTTCTGGGAAGAAATTGGTGGGTGCAACAAGACTCATTCAAAATGTCTTTGTGCTTTTTTGATCTTGGACTTGTTCTGTGTCAGTCCAGTCCTTTGGCACAAGCCAAAGCAACATGTGAAACAAAGCAGGCACGAGTGGCACTATAAAGCTGTTACACCTTGTGCTCCTGCTCATAACATCTTTGCTGACAGCAGCTGAGGATTGTCACAGGGGCTCTTAGAATTGCTGCACTAGAAAAATACTGACATTGCAGCCCTCCATGACCAGTTGAGTAGCCTTTTAGACTCCTTTGCAAAAGACCTGGAAAGAGAGATTAATCTTGCCCATACCTTAAAACAAAGAACAGCTCTACCATTCTACACAGACAAGCAGAAACTAAGGCAGCCAGAACCGTTCTTATGTCTCAGATGACTTCAACAGGGTCACAGCAGAGCTGGTTGTAGTTACTTCAAGTATTAAGATCTGCAGAAGCAAATGGAAGTGTGCCTCAGGGAGGAGCTAAGTAGATCTGTATGTATATCATCTCTTTTATATCTGCCTCCGCTGGTGTTAGATTTTGGTGTAAGCATAGGCTATTCAGTATAGAAGCAAAGGACTCTTGAATTCCAATATCTTCTCTTACATCAACCTCTTTGGTCTTGTGTAAATCTCCTAACTTTTTTGGCTTCTATCATTTATCTTCACAAATGAAAATAAAACTACGCTGGCTATGCCATACTAGCACTGAATGTATACAACTGCTGATTTTAACCACAGGTTTATACAAAGGTGTGCTTTCTGAGAAAGAGCTTGTAGAGAAGCTGTGTCATGACACACCTTTTGAAAGCTCAGTACAAGGTGGAATATTTACATTTTGCATTTCCCTGGCACATGCATGCAGGGTGTGACACTTTCTAACATTTATTGTCTTGCAAATGCACTGAAGCTGACAAATCAAGCATTTTTAAATAGACACTTAAAAAAAATTACTCAGCTGCTAAACCAATCACCGTAGGTTGCAGCTCAAAATGAAGTTGGAAATCTGCACCTTTTAATAAAACAATCTGCTTGAGAGCTGATGATATTTGGTTATGGAATTTATCTGTAAATATAATTAAAAATTCAACAAGAGAGTGCTCTGAACTGAGGGGTAAATATTCAGCACGATGCAGAGTGCTCAAGCTACATGATTCCCATTATCGTTAATGGGAGTCCTACAGCTAAATCCCTAAGCATCACGCTAAAAATTTACCCCCTAGTGTTTGCAGATGGAACAAAAGGATTATTGTACATACCAGCAGAAAATAAAGCTACCACTGACATTTTGACCAGAAAGTTTCCATCAGGATTGATCAGTGAAAGATTTAGCCTACTAATTCCCCCGCAGACCATTTATTTGGGGTTTCTCCCTTCTAAAGGGGCATTCTTGATTTTTATTTAATTCACTTCCATTTACTGGTTTTCATGTCATCATATTTCTCAAATTCCTCTCATCCTGGCTTCCTACCAGAATATTTCTCTCTGCTACACCCCAGGCTTCCTGGCTTCAGTGTGTACATTTTCAGGTTCCTGAACCTTAAACATAATGGTCATAAGGACAGAAGAACTGTACATATGTCAATGACGTTTCAGCTGAGGTAGCTGAGTGTGCAAATTCACTCAGCAATAAAATGCTGCAGGAGACTTTGGGGGTGATTAAAATGGGGAGGGGAGAGGTGAACTTGCACTTGCAACTTCATTCTTCTGTGGTTTGCACCTTCTGCTCTTCTTGGGTTGGGGCTCCAAGGCTACAAGCTGTCAGGTGCCCTTAGCCCTGGTGAAATCAATGACAACTCAGGAGTCTAGGCCTGATCCTGCCAGGAGATTTAACGAGCATCCTTTCCTAGGCATGTGATGGTGCGAAACAGTGCAATCCATTAACTTTCTTAGGTACTTCTTGAAAACACACTTTTAAATAATGGAAACAATGCTTCTGAACCACCTTTTAAAATGTGTATATATATATATGTATGTATATATATATACACATACATACATTTATACACACACCAGAAAGAGAGGCAACTTCTAAAAGACTAATTTGCATTCCTAATTTCACTTTTTATAACTCAAAAATAGCCAAGAGGATTTGCTTATCCTTTGTACACTGTGCTGCAGTCCTGAGTGAATCTTTATGGGTAAGTTTTAAAGCCCTCAACAATAGGGGCTTATAATGGAAACACTGATAGACCATTATTATAGTGCCGGTCATAAATACAATGCAATTTCACTTTATATAACATTCTTCATACAAAGTATCACAAAATGTTTTACAGTAAGCATCAGTTGCAGCTAAAGCAAAGGGAAAGAGAATTTAAAGGCAACATTTCATTGACTTTAGCAAGGGGGAAAGAATTCCTTACAGAATAGCACAAATAAAACTGCAAGTTTTCTCCTGCCAGGTCTTTCTGTAGAAAGCTCTTAGGAGACTGAAAAAAAATATATATATATATATAAAATATATATAATATATATTATATATAAGATGTATCTTTCTCTCTAAAATTCAATATTTCAACTCCTATTTACTCTATTTAATTTTATATACTCATGCGACTCCATTACGTACCTAGGCAAGGATGCTCGTTAAATCTTCTGGCAGGATCAGGCCTAGACTCCTGAGTTGTCATTGATTTCACCAGGGCTAAGGGCACCTGACAGCTTGTAGCCTTGGAGCCCCAACCCAAGAAGAGCAGAAGGTGCAAACCACAGAAGAATGAGGTTGCAAGTGCAAGTTCCCCTCCCCCTCCACATTTTAATCACCCCCAAAGTCCCCTGCAGCATTTTATTGCTGGGTAAATAATATAATGAAAAAGTGCCTACATGACACAAGCCACATGGGCACAGACAGCTATTAAAACTGAAATGATTTATTTCGTAACAATCCGAGGTAGCACACTTTAATTCTAGGTACAGCAACCCCTCCATTTCTGCTTGCCTCATTTGCATAGGTAATTGACAGCTTGTTAACAGCTCATTAGGAACACTGAAAACCATGTGACAGATACAAACCTAGTGCTAGAGGGGAGAAAATCTGTGAATTACAGTATATTGAAAACTCAATCAGATTCAGAATTACAGGTCACAAAGCAAGTTGGTTATTTTATTAGGTTAAAAAAAATTAAAAGGTTAACATACCATTTTTCGACCTGTATTTTTAAGATAGCAGACTACAAGGTAATTAATTAGGAATCTGATTGTGATGTGAACTACTCTCCTCTGCCGTGGGTAGGATTAGGAACCATACTAGGTTGATATAGTAGGACAAGTAATGACTGCCGAGAAATAAAAAAATAAAATTAAATTAAAAAGTCTCGATGTGGTATTCAATTTTGGTTTTAAAATATACCTTTCTCAAAAAGGCAAGTAACTTACAGACACCGCAATCTAATATTCTGTAACTGAGAAAAATGTAAGGAATAATTTGATTTTAGTCTATAAAAAGAAGATAAGTGTTCTGATTTGCACACTCTTACTATCTGTAAATTTTGATGATGCTTTTTTTAAAGGACATTTGAATATAAACAGTGCAAATAACAGTTATATCAGCAAATCTACTTTTTGTATTAAACACATACACACCATAATCTTGCTTTTCTAGCACTGCTAGCAGAAATACAGCAACATGTAGAAATAAAATGGTCTCCTTGCAAAAAGTCTCCCTTTCCCTGAAACCTGATATGGATTCCCTCTAACACAAGTGCCATTTGCTGATGAGGACAGAGCTGATCAACTGTGTGCAGAGGAGACCAGCAAGCTGTGTGATTTCAGATCTTTCTTTCAGACACCAGAGGCTTATAGATTCTTCCCTCACCCCTCTGAAAAAAAAAAAAAAACACCAACAAAACATGATCTCATCGAAAACCCTCACTACTTAGCAAAAGGAACAACAATGTTAAGGTGTGGGATTATCAAAATACACTAGAACTTGTTCACAGGGAGGGTTGTGCTGTTTCACTTCAAGAGGTGCAACTGTCTCAGTATGAATGCATATGTTATTTAGGAAAGTGCCATAAAAAATAACTTGTGATAGAGTTTCTTATATGAAATCACAGATTTATTTCCATACTATGAATGGAAGCCATTTGACTACAGTACTCTGGCTGGTGGGGATAAAATCTCTGTGTGTAGACATGGTTTAAGAGTGATTAATGAATCTGCAACCTGCAATACAATGCAAGTCGCGCTTGTAAGTCACTTCAGCACTTTTGAAAGCTCCATCTTTAGTCTTCATTATGAATCAAACCAATAGGGTAGTTATGCCCCCAGCGTTAATTACACTGACTCCTGCACTGGTGAAGTTACGCTGTTGTAACTACACCAACATAAACTTCTAATGCAGACACGCTCCAACAGTATAAAGAGAGCTTTACACACAGTACAGCTGACCCCAGATTTACACTGAGCTTAGGCAAAGCATGATTCACATACACTGAAGAAAAATTAGCCTGCTGTTTGCCCTTGAACCCGTACCAACCAAGGCATTTTGTCCAAAGAAAAAGTCAATGCATGAGCGCTGAGAAGCAGCAGTGATGGCAGAACAGTCAAAGTTTAAGAACATAACCAACCAAGCCATAATATTGTGGCAAATAAAATAAATGGTAAGCTCACTGGATGTGAGAAAAATAAATAGGTAAAGCCTAAATTCCTGAACCAAAAATGAATTAATTTTACTTACGTGCCCTTTTCTTTGACTGCATCAGTACAAACAATAATGCAAATGCTGTTTTTGACAACAGATCTCATACTTGAGTACTGAGCCAAAAGTCTCAGGATAAAGGGCATGATCTTGACATTATCCCTCCATGCTTTAATCGTGTGTATGTCTAACAGAATGACTTCACTGGCAATGTTCTTTGAGGCCTGGGCTTTGTTTTTCACTTTTGATTTCCCTATTTTACATGTGAGAATTCCACTTTGATTTGGTTTATCTTTGGAAAGATAAACACTGAAAATCAGTAATGAAACTATCAAAGCTCAGCTCACTTTCCAGCTAGGTTGACCTGAATTACAGCTGAAATTCTGGGAATATATTCTTTTTCTGCATTAGCCACTCAGTCAATGCTTATAAGAAGATGACATGATTAAAATGAAGTTTGAACTTACTCTGTAGATTCATTCTCTGACTTATGACAAGAGTCTTCAAGTTTTCATTAACGTAAGTGCCATTTCTTTAGGACTCTTATTTTTACAGTTTCTAATCTACAGCTTTGTAATGACCTGGCCTCAGGAACATATTATGCTGTATTTCCCCTCCTTCAGTCCTCGAGTAAGGGGCATACAGGCTGTTCAGAAAAGGAAAAGGGCTGCTCCACTTTGGCTTCCAGATTGCGTGTGAGATGTCAGATTTTAGTACTGGAAGTCCTTGATGGTCAACCCCTAGGTGCAGTCTGCTCACCTGTATAACAAGTGTTCAGGCCTCAGTGTCACTGGCAAAAAGCCTCCAAGCTCATTAACTGTTCCCTAGTCTTGTAGTACATTCCTATACCATTCCTTTTGTGCTGTGAATTGCTGTAGAGTACTAAAGATTCATTTCCACACTATCAACCCAGCACAAACAAGCTGCTTTGGCACCCAGGCATCCAAAAACCATGCTAAACTTGAGGGAACAGAAATGACCCAGAAGCCTCTTTAGAAAGCATAGGGTAGAGTTTTGGTTTTGCACCTGCATGGCATTGTTCTGAGCAAAACCAAGCCATTCTTCATCTGTTCACAACATAAAGTCATACAACAGCATCTGTTTTCTAGTATTTTTATATGGCCCTTGCCACAGTGGCAGGTACATTTGCTAACCAGTTTCTTTACAATTTTTGAGTTTCCAGCTGTGATCTTAGGACAACCTTGGTAGAGATAATAAACATCAGATTAATTATTTTCTTTGAGCTCTTTTATAACAATATGCATTCTTTATATATCTGATTACTGACAACAAGAATAATTAAAATATATCTGTCAAGTTAACTCCTGATAATTCTTCTGCTGCAGCTCTGTTCAATAAAAAAACTCACACATAGGCCTCTAAAGAGCAATACTCCCTGCTGCAAATCTTATAGCTACTGAAGATACTTTTCCCTTTTTGCGTGGCTGGGAGGTACAAGTAAGTGACATTTTGTGTTTTAGCTCAATCACCAATGTACTTCCACCAGGTTGCTAAACTATGCCTGGTCCAGTAAATCACAGGAAGGAAAATGAATTAGAAGCAATTAGAAATGAATTTAGAAGCAATGAATTCAAACTTGCAGCATTCAATACTTCAGGTATCCAACTTCCTTTAAACTAGACAGCTTCAGACAGCTCATGCTCTCTTAAGTATTCTTTCTGCTTAAACAAATAATGCAATTAGCTGTAATACCATGTCTCTCTAGTGGTCTGTATGAGATTGAAGAGATTCTTCGAAGCTTGGGAAACAAAGCCAGATTTCAATAGTGACTGAAAAACAGCAAACAAAGTGAGCCCTTTCTAAGAAGACTTGACCATCCAAATTTGCAAAGCCACAAAATATCTTACAATGTCAGAAGTCACATTATTTCTTATGTGATTGTTGGTCTGTGCGTGGCATCTCCTGTGCATGGCGCTGTAGCTGCAGAAGCTGTGCCTGTCCACCCAGCCACATAGATTTTGCTG